>NC_043004.1:71868698-71948698 GCF_006345805.1 Octopus sinensis | reverse complement strand
TTTCTAGCAAATTGAATAACCACGCAGATTACCACATTGGCTCACTTGCTGATATGTATAAGTGAACAAAATCTAAAGGAAATGGCTCTTCATCTGTTTCTAGGATGATCATTCCTGTTGCATAATCAACTGAGATGGTTACACATTCAACTGGTACTTATTTTATCAACCCTCAAAGGATGACAGGCAAAGTCAGCATAGGTGGAATTTGAACTCAGAATGTATAACATTTTGCCCAGGTGGGGGTGGGGTGGACATTAGAGAGATGATTAGAAGAGAAGAGGCAAGTGGAATGGGAACCTTTGAGAGGAGGTGAGCTCAGCTAGCTGCAAGGAGCAGAAGCCATATAGTTGCAGTAGAAAAGGCAGAGAGGATTGAACACGCCTGCGAGTGACTTAATAGTTAATCTGTCACGTGGCCAAAACATTGGGAGTAAAATTGGTTAAATCGAAATTGTGTGGAACCCTGCCGAATTAAGTACAACTAATTTAAAGAGTCAACCTCATCTCACACAAAATACGTAAACAATAAGGGCGAATGAAGAAATCTGTGACCCACAGCAATCTACAGCTCCCTGTCAATTGAACTATTCATCTGATATTTAGTAGGTTGCAAAAGTAACTAAGAAATTATTAGCAAAATTAACTAAGTTCACGGATTTAAGTGAAATTATTGAAGTTACTTCTATCAGTAAACTATGAACTTTTAACAGTAATTCCGTCAAAAAATTGCTAAGACATGGCAAAAGTAAATAACAAATTTGTAGGCAAATCTAATGGAGTGTACAGATTGAAATGAAATTTATGAAGTAGCTTCTGTCAGTAAATTATGAAATTACTTTCATCAGTAATAGTGAACTTCTTTCTGTCATTAATTTGTCGTTGATTGAAGATAGCAACTGAACTAAAGTGAAAACAATAGCGTCTGAAGAATGAAAGTGAAAACAATAGAGAGTGAGTGAGATATAGAGAGGGGGAGAAAAAGAGAAAGAGAGAAGGAGAGAGAGAAAGCTAGCTAGTTAGACAGACAAATAAGATAGATATAGATAGATATAAATAGACAAGATATAGATAGAGAGATAGATAGATATAGTGACAGAGAGAAAGACATATATATATATATATATATATATATATAGAGAGAGAGAGAGAGAGAGAGAAATAGATGGAGATATATATTGATATAGAGAGATAGATATATATATATATAGATAGGTAGATTTGTGTGTGAGTGCGATATGGCCCGTGTTTATAAGCCAGCAGTAACTTGCCGTTTACTGTACTAAAACCGAAAGTAATATCGAGTCTCTTGTGGGACACTTAAGTTGTTTCTTTCACGTTAGATTTAGTAGCAGAAATCCTTTGAAGAAACACAATAAACGTAGTTACTAAAAATTTAAGCGATCCTATATTTACGTGTAGTTGTTAAGTCAGTGACACTAGAAAACTAGAAGTAAATATTTCTAAAAAACTTTCAAAGATGTGAATGTAATATAAAAAGCAATTTTTTTATTTTTAATAAGAAAATCAAATAAAGATCGTAACATATGTCCGAGGCCAATACACACACATCTCTATTTTATATACATAATATATATATATATATATATATATATGTGTGTGTGTGTGTATGTGTGTGTGTATGTGTGTGTGTTTGTGTGTGTTTGTGTTTGTGTGAGTGTGTGTGTGTGTGCGTTTGTGTGTGTGTGTGCGTGCGCGTTTGTGCATCTATATAGTGAGAAAAATAGAAAGTGAAAGAGGGGAAAAGAAAGAGAGAAAGAGAGAGGGATAGAGAGAGAGGCTAATTGTGAAGTTGAATTAAAGGTGTGTGTGTGTGTGGGGGGGGGGTAATGTTTTATCGGGAAGTGAGAGTCGATATCAAAGATTCACCGTGAGTGAAACCGCTTACAACTGTAAGCATATGACGAGAGTTCACACGTGCAGGACGGTTATTGAAGCAGCTATCAAAATTGTTGAAATAACATTTATAATTACGAAACAAATATCAAATATAGTAGCATAAAAATTGTTAATTAAGATAAATACTGAAATTGATGAAGGTATTTTCTAGAAAATAAACTATAAAATGCAATGAAATTTACTGATTCAGAATGGGAAAATAGAGAGAAATTACGAAATATTATTATCTGTTAACAAATTGTTAGAAAGAAATTGTTAGAGAGAAATTTAGAAAATTTGAAAAGTGATGACACAGATATTAAAAAAAAATGTTAAAGTTAGTTAAATTCTTATTGATAAGTGGATAAAAATATCTCGGGGTATTGAGATTATCCAAATACACAAGTAGAATGTTTGACTGGAGATTATAAGCAGGATTGGCGTCATACCAGAATACAAAAAATTTCATTCCTTCATTTCATCAATATCTAAATCTACTTTATATGGCTTTACAACACCTTTTTCCACAGCATTAACAAACAAATCTCCCGAATATATAATAAAAATAATCAAACTGAAGGCGTCAATATACAATAAAGCTGCAGATATTTCCGTTAGCAAATGTAGTTTGTTCTGATTGGTTTATTTGTGAACATTGTTGGACAGACATGAATATTGATTGTTAAACTATATAACGAAGCTTATGGCAAGATCAGCAACTTTCACATTAAAGCTTTCTGGATAGCAAAAAGAAACAAAAAAAAATAACATATGACATCAAAATGAAGACTTTGCTTAAGAAAACTTATATAACTTGGCGATAATTTCAAGAATTGGAGGAAAAGCAAATTCAAGTCTGTCGCATTAATTTACAAGGGTGGAATAAGATTTGTACGTTTATCAAAATTGGACAAAAGAAAAAGAAAAAGTTGTTGAAATCTCAATTAAATCTAAGGTTTGCTTCGAAAGTCTGTAGCAACAGTGATTCTTAAAGGTAAGTTGAATTAATATTAATATGGATTGGACGAGAGATAACAACGAAAATTGCCTTTACAATCCCATATTTTAGACACTACTGTAACTGCCCCATGTCTGCATTACGTTAGATACACCATTGTAATTTCAAGAGAGAAATGGTGGTAGGATGAGCCTGATAAAATCGTAAGAAGGATGGATAATAAATTTCCTTGAAAATACATGATAAGAATTCGAACCAAACAACTACAACTTTTCTCCGTGCGAAAGTGTAACTTTGTAAATATGTAAGAAATCCTTATTCTTTCCAGGCAATGAGTAATTTCCTAAAACATATTGAACAGAAACTTTCAACATCAGCAATAACAATAATACAAAGGTTATTGAGATTATTATAATTTGGAAATTGTGACTTAGTTCAGGAGTTAGTGAGAAGCTGAGTAAAATATTTCCATTGAGAATGTAAAGTTGTCCGCATCTAGATATGAACTGACACAATACTACAAATAATGTCCAATTTCTTCTTTCTTGTTACCTTCTATGTTTTCGGTTCTTATTGTTTTTGTTAATGCAAGCATCATTTCACTACAACAACAACTAGAAGACTGTTTTCACAAAGTTGGGCCACATCACTTCTATATCACAGTATTTGACATGTTGCTTCAGTATCCAGATGTAAAGACATACAGATGTGAGAGACATCATACAAACTGTCGCTCAAACAGTGATTTTCTACTCAGAAAGTAATCATTTCTTTCTGATAATTCGTTTTCTGATTTTGCTGACATTCGATATTCTGATTTCAGAATCTGCTCAACTTCATCTTTTGTTCATAGGTCATATTATACATTCTTCATTTTGCTCAGTTTACCAATTTCACGATTCCCTTGACTTGTTTTTCTAGACCCAATATTGCAGGTTCTTTAGTGAATTGTTGGGAACCTATCAAGTTCTGCCCTCGAGGTTAGACTAATTTCGTCGATGGTTGAAGCCATATTTTCCGATTTATATAAATACATTAAATATTTAACTGAAATGCCCCCTGTGCTTATTTGTGATAGAGAGTTTATGCCCTTATGTTTAGTTGTGTGTGAGGGAGAGAGGCTGACAGACAGAATAATTGTGAGATAGATAGATAGATAGATAGATAGATAGATAGATAGATAGATAGATAGATAGATAGATAGACATCATTTCTTTTTATCTCTCTAACTCTGTTTCTCTGGTCTTTCTCTCTTCCACTTCCTTGCTTTCTCCCTCTATGTCTCTTTGCCTCTCACCCACCTTCCTGCATTTAACACGTTATATTTGGGTTACTTCTCAGCGCTATGAATCCTCTCTCTCTCACTCCGTGTCTGTCCCTCGTCTTTGCCACTTTGCTTCTCACTTCAATTGCTTTACAAGTGTTATTTCTTTCTTTTTAATTTCTCTTGTGAAGTAAACGTGAGACAGGTAGGTGAAAAAAAAATAATATGAATATTTAGGATATATATATATATATATGCATATATTTCAGGTGTATATACGAAAACAGAGAACTCTAACCTTGTTATAGATAACTGTAGAGCGAAACCAATATCTTTAGCAAATTTATTGCTTTAGCGAAAAACTCGGTTAATTCATTATCGATCTATCTATCATTGTATTCATACATAGATACATATGTACACACACACACACACGCACATACAGCATACACACACATATATGATAGCGTATCTGTATATATGCGTTCGATTTCCGAGGCGCCAGCATCGGACGCGCTTCCCCTCCGATCCGTCGTCGCGACCCGTTACCGTCGGGCCGGTAGGCGCGCGGCGTCCGCAGATCGCAGACAAGTATATATGTGTATGAGCATACGTCTATCTATTAAGGTTATACCCTTGTTCAATGTTCGTAAACGACGCAACATTATACACGCACACTATGTTATCATGTTTCTTCCTCTGTTGCTGCCGACGCCGACTACCCCAACAAAAAAATAGTCAAAGAAATCAAATGGCAGCCTCTTTACAAGAACAGCACAAGAACAGTATAAGAAATCAAATGCCAATCCCATTAACAGTTGCAAAACCTCCATCCCACTCCATCCATACATTGAAAGTAGTTTACCATCAAACCTCCGACCACAGCACATCCCTTGATACACGCAATGGCTACCACGAGGGTTATCGCAAAAGTAAGGTCTCCAAAAATATTTAGTAATCACAGAAACGTTGATTGTCAATGATGCTTACATCATTTTAAAGTTTGAACATTTATCTATTTTTCTACATAATCGCCATTTCGGTCGTAACATATTTTTACGCGCTGGGCAGTTTTTGTATGCCCAAGTTATACCAGCTCACCGCCATGTAATTGAGAAAGCATTGAACCTCATCTTTCACTTCGTTTTCGTTGCTGAAGTGCGTTCCGGCGAAATGTTCTTCCAATTTAGGGAACAGATGGTAGTCACCTGGTGCTAAGTCCGGACTACAAGGTAGATTGCCGTTTATGGTCTTCTGTGAGCATTCGAGGTGCCAATCTCTCGCACACCTCCGGATATTGCAAATTTCCACTCTCAAACTTTATGGATAGTGCTTCGAGAGTGGTCCGCCAATGTTGACACAAGATTTGCTCAACCTCCACAACTGTCTCGTCGGAAATTGATGGTCACCCACTTCTTTCTTCGTCATGAATTCCTGTTCGACCAGCTGGAAATTCCCTGCACCATTTGCGTACGTTTTTGACATCCATGCTCGACTCGCCATACACGTCCGTTAATTGACAATGAATTGCAATCGGTTTAATGCCTTTTGCGTTCAAAAATCGAATAACTGCGCGAATTTTACACTTGGCTGTAGCGTCAATCGGGAGCTCCATCAGATACGGCTGTCAAGCCAAGACTGAGTGTGGCAGCGGGGCGCGCGCAGGGTCAGGCGCGGCCTAGGCACAACAAACACAACAGTGTTGTCAATAGCCGCACGCAGTTTCCCAACGTTTCCAGTGCTTTGAAAACCTTACTTTTGGGATTACCCTCATATTAACACGCATGCTACGACAGACAGATAAGATGCTCTTGAAGACAAGAATCTGAGGCTAAGGAGAAAATATTTAGATATTGCCTGAGGAAATACAACCGGATCACATAATGCAGGGAAACGATTACATAACGAAATACCTGCAAGCTTGGAGAGCTACTTTGCGTAGAAACAATTGCAGTGATTGCAAATAAATGACCAACCGTACTCTTTTTTCTTGTTGGCTCCAACTTAATTCAGTTATGTATTCACACACTACAGAAGCCCAAGGTCGAGTCCCGAAACACGTATAAGTATACTACTGGATAGCACCGGGGGAAATCTGAAGGTGGGCAAGCTTCATACTGTACTCTGCTACGATCTTAACAGAAAATAACATAACTATATATATCCTTAAATCCTTAAAAATGTTTTAGCTCGAAGGCCGCGCGGCCATGCTGGGGCACCACCGCTATATATATATATATATATGTGTGTGTGTGTGTGTGTGTGTGTGTGTGTGTGTGTGTGTGTGTGTGTTTCTGTGTGTGTCTATGTGTATAATTGAATAGTACAATAGAGTCGTATTGCTTTCTGGTAAACAGTAACAGTAAAACAAAGCACCATCAAGTTAAAGTATAAATATAGGATAGTGGTACAACAATGCACCAGTAATTACTGGAAAAAACAGTCGATAATATACGACGCTATAGTAAAACGTCACTGTGTATATATATATACCGGCATAGTTGTTTGTGGGTGGTGGACATATAAAAATTCATCTTACCTGTAGGAAATGCATTAAATAAATGTACAGCCCAGGTGTAGACAATCTAGGAGTTAGGTTTCAAACTTTCCAAATTTAGTTTGCTAACGTAAATTTGATTAGTTGTCATCGTCTAGATTCACCTTGACAAAATTTCAAATGTCGCTACATCAAATGCCAGTATTACTCGTCTGAACGCCTGGCCATTAACAGACTGAGAACAGCGAAAAGGTTTTCAAAGAAAATAATTTATTAAATAGTGCAATACAGTATTATTGCTTCCCAGTAAAACAAAGCACCATCAGATTAAAGTATAACTATAGTATAGTGGTACAACAATGCAGTAATATATACTAGAAATAGCAGTCAATAATATACGACGCTATAATAAAGGTTCACTGTGTATTTAATGTTCTTCCTACAGGTAAGTTGAATTTGTTTTATGTTCACCGCCTGCAAATATCTTTGCCAGTATATATATATATATATAATCCTTTCTGTCTGTCTGTGTGTGTGTGTGTGTGTGTGTCCTCTCTGATCTCGGGCATCCTCCATCCGATTGCGCTCAAATTTGATGTGTAGATACCGACGGTATCAGGGCGTGTATAAGTCTTGAAAGAATTACAAAATTCGATTCCAGGTGAGAATGCCATCGATAAAGACGTTTTTGTCCTGCTTTTCTTCCGTCAACCTGTACATAACTGCACCTTCCAATATTTTGTTATTTTTGTACTGCTTAAAGGCACGTTTCTTCCCTACCAAGCTTACTATTTAAACCATGTTTGTGTTCTCTCAATTAACAGCCTTATCATTACTGGTACTTTAAACACTTCGGTTGCATATTTGTGTGAATAAAATCGTTTTCCTTTGGAATAGAAAAAAGCCTATCTTTATTTCTTCTGTTGCTGGTGTCTCAATTTTAGGTTAAATCTGTGTTTCTCAAAGGTGAGGCCTATGGGACGGTCGGACAAATTGTTTTGAGAAAATTTGATTTAAATGTTTGACAACTCAGCACCATCCATTGGACGGGGGCGTTTTGCTCGTATATATATATATATATATATATATATATATATCCCCTATTCCCAATTACTCCGTCTACGCAGGCTCTGCAGTGACAGCCATGATTTTGAGAGACTCAGTCTCAACTCATGGTTCGCCACTTCACCCTACGTGGATATCCCCTCATCACTATCCACACCACCCTTGCCAGATCACGTTCCGTGGATCGTGCATCTGCTGTCTACCCCCACCCCACCCCGCCGTCACCCGTCTCCTGTTTTCCCCTCACTTACCATCCCACCACCCTACCTCTCCAACGGACCATTCTCCGACCCTCCGGCGACTCCAGTCTGACACCTCCACTTCGTATATCTTCCCAAACCGACCTCTCCCCTCCTTCAAACGAGTCCCCAAAGTACTAGGCCTGTTCGTCAACAGCCTCTTCGCGGCTCGTTCCCCTACTCCGGCCCACGTTGAGGCACTTGCCCTTATCTCTCCAATACCACCCTTCTCACATGCACCCATCATCGACCCTATCATATCACTGACTCCTTCACCTGCACTACTAGCAACATCATCTACTGCATCTCCTGCTCTCACTGTCCTCCATACATCGGCCTAACGGGACGCCACTTGGCTGACTGGTTCGCCGAACACCTCCGAGACATCCGACTCGGCAACAACACCCCGGTCTCGCGCCATTTCCGCTCTGCCGGTCACTCTTTAGAACACATGACTCTGTTCGGATTGTGCTTGCACAGGAGCCATCCAAACTCCCGTCTTCGCCGTTACCAGGAAATAATCTTCACTCTTCGCACCTTTGCCTCACATGGGCTCAACTTTCCTTCCCTCTTCATCTAGCTCTGCTCCTCTCTTCCTCTCACACCTACTTGCTCTCACCCACCTCTCCTCTCTTGCTCTTCCACCTACCTCCTCTCTTCACTCATACCCACCTTCTCCCCTCTTCCATTCTTCCTAGCTCTCCTGTGTGTCCCCTCTGTCCGGAATTCACCATGATAGATCGCTAGCTTCTAAACTTTTTTTCTATTTTCTCTCCTTGTTTATTTCCCTGTTGAAGAGCGTAGGCTCGAAACGTAAAAGACTTTCTCACTTCCCGAGTGTTAAATTAAGATATCTGTTTGTTGTTTATACACCCGTCTTCGTCTTTTGTTTTTTTGTAAATTCTCACTATGTATGTATATATATATGTATATATATATACATATATATATAAGCATACATGCATATATCTATACATATATATATATATATATATATATATATATATATATATATATATATATAAGCATACATACATATATCTATACATATATGTATATATATATATATATATATATATATATTTCAGTAATAATGAAGGCATCGACTGAATATCATACAATTCTGAAGGTACTGCAATGTTTGACAATTATGGTTTTCGTTATTCTCAAGACTGTGGAACCGAAATACATGGAAAAATTTTTTAAACAATTACCAAATCCAAGATGCATAAATGGTCGAATTGGTTTAAAGAATGAAACGGCTTCTGTCATAGAATGTGCATTATATTGTATGTCCGACAATAGATGTGGCTATTTTAATTATTGCAATGGTGAGTGCATCATGTATAAGAGATGGTATGGCAGTGAAATTGTAGATTATGATTGCAACTGTACATCCTATCTGATGCTTTATGGAAAAAGTGAGTACACCACAATTTTTGTTCTATACCATTTCCACCATTGTAATGTACCTAATTAAGCACCTGAATATTGGGTGTCTCTCTTTCTTCTTCATTTTTTGTTCAATTTGCACCCCGTTTCTGCCCCCTTGTATGTAAAAAGACTAAAACATGACGCAAATATATCAGACTTTGCTTCTGTTTTTAATATGGAGAGCTTTGCGTTCATTTATTCTTTTTCAGGAAATTATATGGAAAGTATATGGACGTATTTTATGGAAAATGAAATCAATTTGACAAAAACCCGGTTGAACATAATATCAGAACAAAATTTCTTTATCACTTTTTACTGGTTTCATCCATGTACTAGCTGTAATTTGCAAGAAACACAACAAACGTTAAAATCCTGACCGTTATTTAGAAAATCATATGTTGTTTTTCTTTCTTTTCTGTGATTGGTATGCGATAAACTTACTCGTGCATACAATTGTTGATCGATTGCTAATCAATTTAATGTAATAGATACAATATTTCACACATCGTAGAAATTCTACACACATACATGAGCCAAGCATTATCTCCATACATGAAGTCGAGCGGTTTTCTACGAAAAGACACCCTGAAAATATAACCAGAACACATTTATTAAACATAGCAAGTAAGAGAATGTGATCACAACAAAGCCATGAGAATTAACACCAATATTAATCTTCATAACTTCTGATTATCTCACGTTTTTTCCGCATCCATACAGCATTGTGGAAACTACATCTGAAGTAATAGGTTTATTTTTCATTGTCTTCAAAATTGTGCATTCTTAGTGATGGTGATAGAAACCCACTTCAGTCCATTACTCAGCTATTCTGAGCGGCGTCGCTACTACGACAAAGAAATTATTTATATAACTACATTATTTTTCTACGCTTGCAATGTCTGAGAATCTAGCTATGTATCTAATTATCTAGATTTCTAGCAAAACGGTTAAACCTTCAAAGTAGCGACAAGTTCCAGGTATCAAAATTCATGCCACCCCACACCACGTGATAATTAGGGTAAAAATTTATATCAAACTTTATAAATTCAAGGAGAGAGACATTATGCGGTCGGCCAACCTACTTGAAATATTGGACAAATCTTCCTAGAATCACATCCTGTTATCTTGATAAGATATCAGGAACAACTTCTCCCAAAGGATTTCTCAAATAAGGTTGACTTAGTGTAGGGTTGATTATAACTATAAAACTGTTCTAGTATTTCTGTTGAATATCAAGTTAAAAAAATATTCAAATTCTTCTACTCTTTTAATCCTTTATTTGTTTCAGTCATTTGACTGCGACCATGCAGGAGTACCGGCTTAAGGATTTTAGTGCAACAAATCGACCCCAAGACTTAATCTTTATGAGCTTAGTACTTATTCTATCAATATCTTTATACCGAACATAAATACCCCAGCATCGGTTATTAGGCGATGGCGGGGGCGGGCAGTAAACAAACAAACACACACACACATATAAATATATATACGACGGGTTTTTTTCAGTTTCCATCTACCAAATCTACTCACAAGGCTTTGGTCGGCCCGAGGCTATAACTGAAGACATTTACCCAAGGTGCCAAGCAGTGGGAGTGAACCCAGAACAATGTGGATGGGAAACCAACTTCTTACCACACAGCCATGTCTACTTCTGGAACTAAAGCTAAAAAAAAATATCAAGATGAATCCTAGGAAAATTGTATAACAGATATTATAATTTCTAAACCAATGCAATAATCTTCACTGCACTGTATATTAGTATATTTTCTTTAAAATCTTAATAAAATTTGTTTAAAAATTCCGTGTAACCTTTTCCCTGCAGGACTTCTCGACCAGGGTTGTCATGGTGCTAAATAACAACAATAACGACGTTCCGGTATTAAAAATCTTAATAAAGTTTAATTACGAGTCTTCTTTACATTTGAAGTATTCCTTAAAGCATTCATTTTTATTTAATACTCATACAGGCACAAACTGGCAAAAAGTATTTGCAATGAAAAAAACTTCCTTTTTAAGAAATCCTTTTTATTTACACTGGGACAGCATGCCTATTGCAAAGGTAATACGTTTTTAGTTTCAAAGTGATTGTCATTTAATAAACAGTCATCATATGTAATAATACTTTATGGTTTTATACATTTGATTTTTAGAATTTTCTTCTTGTCCACATCGCAATGGCGTAAGTATTGCTGTTTGTGTTTGGTTGTTGCTGTTTAACCCAAGTGGTCAAAGGGATTCCAATCTTGAGATCCTCTCTTTTCGCTCATTACTTAACTTGATTATCCTCTACAACCATTTTATTTTTGTCAGAAAGCAAGATATAAGTAAAGTGCGGTTTGGCTGCTATTTCTGGCAAAGCCATCGACTACTTAAAGATTTATTGAGTCAAATGTGACTAAAAATGAAATCTTTAATTTACAATGTATCTCACATACACACACTCATTCACAAACACAGAAACACGTGCATGTTGCACATATTTACAAATGTCTTATGGTAAGTTTTATTGTGTCTAGGGTGAGTCATTCTATTTTAATGCTCTTTTAATTAACATACTCACCAATTCGATTTCCACTCATTTATTTATTTATTCTTTTTCTAAAATTTCCGTTGCTTCTTGCAACTTCTGTAGACGTTGACTCTGTCCGTTATCGGTTAAGTTTTTACGTATATAAGCTTAGCCGTACCTTTCATCGAATATACCTAAAAAGAATAGTGAACGATCGAGGAAGCCTCTAATGGTCTTTAATCTACAGAAATAGTAGTTAAATCTACAATCGTATAAAAGATCTTGCACTCTTAAAAATAGAATAGGAGGGATCAATTGTATAAATTTTTCTTAGAAACGCTCTGGGTGCAAAAACAAGCTATATGGTCATGAGTGGAATGTCTTTGGTTATAAGTCAGATCAATGAGAGTTGTTCGGCTAAATAACCGGCAGGAAGAAAGAATATTAATATTCATTAAATTGTATTTCTCTATAACCAGCAGCACTAGTAGTAGTAGTAGTAGTAGTAGTAGTAGTAGTAGTAGTAGTAGTAGCAGCAGCAGCAGCAGCAGCAGCAGCAGTAGTAGTAGTAGTAGTAGTAGTAGTTATGAATATTGTTATTAGAAAGATAAAGGCAGCACACCTCAAATACAGCTGTGATGACTCGACCGAAAAATATGTAAATCAAAATGGGGACCACAATACCTTAATTAAAATATTAAAAAAAAACAATAATCATCACAGGTAGTAGCTTTAGCAACTTGATTTTAAAATAACAACAGTTGTACACACACCAATATGCATATCCTTTCTAGATGTTATTTCCAATGAAAGAATGTTGTATATGAACGAGGAGTCTAGCAGAGGTGGGTGGGTGTTACAAAGGAAGTCATTTATTTGCCCAAATCGTTTTTCCAACGGAAAGTAAAGTAGAAGGTTACATAACTCTTATGCGGCGGGAAGCGGGCGATTGTCGTGCATCTTCAACGAACGTACTGAAGGAAGTATTAGTCGCTGGGTGGAAGGATATTATATCAACGGTAGCAAGTTCTATAGTCGTATCACACTTGTCTTGAAGATCAGGGGCGAAGTAAAGCGTCAAGAAAAAATAGTACGACACAACCCGCTCTTAAGCTTGTGTCGCAGTAAATGGGCAAGTGTATTGGCACTGACTTCGAATTACGAACCCTCACTCTCCTCACTCTGTGCAAACTCTCATGCATACTTCTCTCTCTTTCTCTCCCTCTCACTTTTCTCTCTCTCTTTCTCTTGCTTTTTCTCTCTCTCATTCTTTGTCTCTCATATCACCTTTTCTTCATAATTTGTTCCTCTTGATATCTTCTCTCATTTCCTTTTCTATTCTTTCCAGCTCTCACTTTCTGGGATTAATTTTTAATCTTATTTGAATTTTTACTTGAAGGTCAAACTCAATTTTAGAAACATCAATAATGTTACTCACGCATTATACTTCAACGGAACAGACACGAACCATACATCTTGGTTTCAGGAAAATAAACTCTTATCAACCCCTTGGCGGAATGGTCCACCGATGAAGTACATATTCAATGACATGTATGTATTCTGGTTTTGATCTTTCTTAACCCTCAGTTAACCAGGCCACAGTACTTGACTCGTTGCTTATTGTTGTCGATCTCGGAAGGAATAAAGGTAAACGTGATTTCAGGAGCATTCAATCTCAGAACCTAGAACGCCTAATCACATACTGCTCGGCATATTGTTCGACGAAGTGAAGATTCATCTTTCTATAATAGTGGCTTCTAATTTAGGCACAACTCCGACAATTTTTATTGGTGGATATTAGTTGATTCGACTGATCTATGCAATAACTTTACACTGCTATACGTAATGGCTATTTTAGCAATGAATTCGACTAATGAGCAATGGATGATTAATGAGTTAGATAGGTACTGATGAAGGAGCAAAACTTCCCGATATATCATGTACACGCCCATCACCAAGTTTTTCCTCCTCGATCTCACTGTTTGTTTACATCTGGCGTCTCGGATACGAAACGTCATAACAAAATTGAGATGGCTATGATTTCTATGGAAAATCCGTAGGGATGATCTTAACAAGTGATCTTCATAGTAGACCTAGCGGATAACCGGATTCATCCTACACGCGACAGGAAGTTTTCAATAGAAGAAAAAAAGCATCAATGCTCGGGCACTGGTCGAGTGCGTACAGAATTAATTCATAGCTTTGTACGCACCTCAGGTTCCCCCCGGCCGTAATCAGTAATACTCACAATGATTTCAGGAAATTATACAAGTGTTCCGGATCGAAAGCCCTCTGGAACAGACCAGCGAAATAAGTCTCGTCGCCACCTACAGTATCCCCAAGAGTGTAGTCATTCCTATCCGTCACTAGACCTATATAGATCGCCAAAATTCTAACTTCTACCTGCCCCATTACCAGACTGTCTGAAGAATGCGATCGCCTGATGATACTTCAGATGCTAAACACCCTGTTTCGATCTACGATTAATTCAAGATTGCAGCTCAATCAAAGACGTGAGGTGCAGAAAAGCAAGTTTGACAAACGGTGACCACACCTGCCTACTGTCAAGGAAACACTGGAGATGTGGTAGGATCAGGGTCAGTATGCGTGCCACCAGCCGCAGTATGCTGGGTGTTGATAACAAACGGAGCCCCTGACGAGCGGACGCATCTCTCCCACAAAAGCGAGAAAGTAGGATCTCCAGTCTGTTCAGACGTAAACTGGGGCAAGATAAGGCAGGCGGACGGTAATATGTGATAGATACAAGGCGGCGAGCTGGCAGAAACGTTATCATGCCGGACGAAATGATAAGCGATATTTCGTCTGTCTTTATGTTCTGAGTTCAAATTCCGCCGAGGTAGACTTTGCCTTTCATCTTTTCGGGGTCGATCGATAAATTAAGTACCAGTTGCGTACTGGGATCGATCTAATCGACTGACCCTCACCCGCCAGGTTTCGGGCCTTTGCCTAGAGTAGAAAAGAATGTGTGATAGATACGATTTGTTCTCTACCGTTGTCTGACCTTTCAGGGGAAGCTTCCTCTCGCTCCGTTTCTTGGTGAGATCGGTCACTCTGTCACCATTTCATCCCATTTCACCTCCAATTAGAGAGCTTGATCAAACTAAATCCCGAGTAATTCAATCAGCTCAGCATTCCAGCGTCCCACAGCGTTGTTGGACAGCATGGACCTGCCTCACCAAGGGAAAAGCTGCAAGCCCACTGACTTCGTTGATTTTTTGCTCCTGTCGCCTCCTCGAAATCTCTTCGAGCAGTATTGATCGAGTCTATGAGCCTGGTATCCGACACTATGACGCATATGCTGACACGGTTCCACGTCCAAGTTTGTGCGCGTTGTATTTCAACGTCTCTAGTTTCCGCAGTAGCAGCTCTTGAGACAGTAAGTACAGAGAAAACGAGAGGGTGCAATCTTGATGGACTGAATGCATGATACTGAATGATTTCGATAGGTAACCATTCCACCGACCAACTGAGCAGATGTCGTTTTACATTGCGGCAATCCAACCGCAGAAGACAGACTGAAACCATCAGACATGTATAGATGTTAGATGTTATCGAAGGCTTTTGATTGACTTAAATTCATCACGATACCAACAGTTGGATCACCGCACCTTGACTAATAGAACTGCCGGTTTCGGTAAGTATCTTTCAAGAGGTCTCAAAACAAGCCTGGCATATAATAGTAAAGCTCGTTGGATAGACCATTCAAACTAGGCGATTTACCCCTCACGCAGATAGCCATGGCCTCTCGTAGTTCGCAGCACTCTTATCCTTTTTCCGAGAATTGCGACAGAACTTGATGGTCGTCACTGAAATCCATTCTGATTTTCACCCCGCAATTCGTCCTGGACAGCTGTTTGTGATCGAGGAACCAACGCCCATTATGTTCTAAGAAAGACCGAATTGTAGCTTTGTTGCCATGTTGTCCTTTGCCTATCGGGAACACTGACCAGCTCTCGTACCCCTGTGAATTAGAGCAAGTATGTTATATTTGGCGATGCAGCATTCATACTTAGTCTCGAGAGCCCATCTCAACACGATCACATTGGTTGCGATACCTTTCCTGAGACCCTCTTCCAAAGACTCCGTCTATTATAATTTTTTTCTATAGAATTACGACCTTGCTACACCTAATGACTTCTATTCTAACCACGTTTTTAAAGGCGAACCATCATTTTTGTGATGATCGACCCCAGTGTATGTCCGCTCAACTAATTTCTAATTCTGTTTTGGTAAGCGTGGCATGCCGGGAAGAACGCGTTCACCTTCCTATGACTGGACGTTAGTGAAGCAGATCTAAGTTGACTGTACAAATCAGAAATTTGTGGTCTGTGTAGCCGGCGATTTAAAAAGTTGACAACTTATGCTACGCTTGTCTGGTGGTTAACAAAATACTCTACCGCGATACTACCTAGACAAACCGATGCACTTCGTTCATAACACATTTGAGAAATGCTCATAAAACTCTCTGATCACTACTGAAATTCACACTAAACCGAATAAAGATCTGATGTACTCAATATTTTATTTTTTCCTCTTCTATACCGTGAATAACAAGCTAAGTATGACACATTAGTATGATCGATGGAGAGTTAACATCGAGTCAATTAAACACAACTGCCAACAATAATCGCCAAATAATTATTTATGATTACGTTCATGGAAGTTCTGTGTGTATTGTATTATGCTAATTATAAATGTAATATACTGATTACAGGAAACCATCTCTTAAAATCGTGAAAAAAGCAAACGAAAGTTTTATCAAGATGTTAGCAGAACGTGATGGTCGTAAAAAATTTTCGATGTATTATATGGAACAAGGGGGTAAGTTCTATGTGCGTATATATATATATATATATATATATATATATATATATATATATATATATATATATATATTTATACATATGTATATATATATGTATGTATGTATGTATGTATATGTCTTCTTTTTGTGTGCATATATATATATATATGTGTGTGTGTGTGTGTGAAGTGTGTAACCTAACTACAACATAAATAGATTCCGAAATCATTATTAATCATTATATATGAAACATGTCTCTTAAAATATGTTTGATTTGCTGCCAAATAAACTGACAAACTAAACATTCAAAATACTACAGATTATATTTGCTCTTTGACTGACGTCAAATACGAACTTGTTGAGCCTAACTGTACTTCTGAATGATAAAATATGGTGATTTAATTGTATTTAGAATGAACGATATTTATAATGCAGGCATTGATGGAGCCTCTTAATATTAGTCTTAAAATATTTATTTCTATATTGATGTGTATATTTTTGAGATAAATGTCCATGTAACTTTTGGATATTTTGACCATCAGTTGTAGATATATCATTAATTTAACACATCTTTTCTCTATTTCAGGTAGTTCGAGAATGGATTTGAAAATCCTGAATGTCTTCGTGTTATTCAAATAGAATTTGCATATAATTCATAAAACTGAATATGCTTTTATTACCTTTCCTTGCAACTACAACTGACGCAAATATTCCGCTGGAACGTACGTTTTTACTTTCTTCAGACTGATAAATATAAAGTGTCACGTGGGTAATTCAACTAAGGAAGGTACCAAGATGGATGTAGCACAGACCATATTAGAAAATATAAATAAAATATAATTGAAAACTATAAAGGATCTGTTGTTCTTTATCCATTGATAACCACTAGTCAAGAGGTACATTAGTCCATAAGTTTTCCAACAAGTGACCACCAGGTCTTTGTGAATTTGAGAACGATTTTGTTTATTTTAAAACATTTTAAAAAGCAGTAACGTGTGACTTTCAAACAATAATATATGATTTGAGGAAATTTCGATGACGATGTAAATACTGCCCCAATCCCATTTTTATACGCATGCGCACAAGTGTGTGTATGTGTGTGCGCGTGCGTGCGCATCTACGTGTGTTTGCGGGTGTGATATTTTACTTCGAAGCATATGGTTTCGTGCTACGAATGTTATCATATGTCTTGTATTTTCTTTTATTTATCTACCTACCTACCTATCTATCATCTATCCATCTATCTATCTATCATCTATCTATCTATCTATCTGTCTATATATCTATCTATAGTGAATTCGAGGAAGTAAAGTTTTCATTTGGGATTATAAAATCCAAGGTATTTCACTGGTTGTATCCGTATCATATAATGGTAAAGTCATTTGTATACGTTAAGGGTTATTGAATTTTTTTAATATTGAAAGAAAAACAAGGATATAAAATGGAGAATAACTGGATGTAATTACTGATTTATTTCCATGTTTAATATGGCCAACATTTTGATGACATAACCTCGTCGTCTGCATGACTGGCCGGAACAGTGTACCTCGCTGATTGACACTACTTAATGAGTCTTTCCACTATTTATTAGTAGTGGACCAGCATATTTCTCACCTTGAGGCATCCACCACAAGACCTCCCCCATTTGAGATTTCTGTTTTCATATCTTTTCCTTCTAACCAGAATTATTTATATGCACTGATAATAGTTTAAATATTTAATTTAAAACATTTGAAGCTTTAACCGGTTTCACAGTTAACGTTGGTTTCAAAAATTTCAAATCGAAAGATATCGCTTATGTTGCGGCTGTCCTGACTCTGACTTGTGTTTGAAGTTTCTTTTTTTTTTTAGGGAGTTCTTGGCTGAAATTAGCATATGTTGTGAATAGGATTTAATTAGTCGAGAATAGTCACATCACTAGTCTTAGAAATTTTTGTAGGTTCCCCGCTATGTCCATATGTTAGTATCAAGTGACAATGTTTGGCATTGTAAATTAAGGCTGACACGGTTGATTGAACAAGTCCAAACAATCAATGCTCTGAATGTTTTCCGTCAAGTGTTTGAACGGAATGAACATATGATTAAGTGTATAACCTTTTGTACGTTTCTCGATACGTACGTGCATTAGTGCCATACATACATACATACATACATACATATATATAATATCATTTTGTCATATGGATTCGTAAAAATCAAGTCCCGTCCACTCATAGGATACCAGAAATGGATAGGTGTGACGATATATAGCTCACATTGAAATAACCAGCATTGAGTGTTGTAAGACATCGTAGATATGCGTATAGTAAATCCAAGTTCAATAATAGATCCCACATAGGCCTGGGTCATGGAGCGGTATAGACATAAACAGTAAACAAAACTGGCATTTTAAAATTTACGACAGCTGTTTTGGTAGGATTTTGTTCATCTAATGCAGTTATAAAATATTACATCACATTATATAAATTCCACCACTGTCAGATCATTTTATTTAAGCAGATAAGATGTTAAGCAAGCAAGATATTAAATATCCACCTGGGCATTGCCAACTGTCACTGGACTATATAATAATTTCAGTTTTACTTTCGAATATATTGTACAATTAGGAGGCATATAATAAAGTAAAGACAGCATACAAATGTACAATCGAAATTCACTTATCTAAATTAGGTTATAGTTTAATAGCAACAATGTATAGGCTTGGAAGTAATATTTATAACGTTACCATAAATTGAAATTAAAAGAAAGTGTCACGTGACACTTAGCTGCTGCTGCTGCTGGAGCCTACTGGCGGGTATTTAGAGGGAAATTTGGCAAGATGGTCAGTCACCCGTTGACATTCGTTGGCGCTGCATCGAAGAAACCAAAAAACAGAAGAAAAAGGAGAAAGAAGAAACGCACTCAACACCAGAACTGAAGACACCTCCGAAAGCGAATGGTGCGGCATGTCGTAAACAGTAGAGGAGTAGGGGCCGAAACCGAACGTGGTTCCTCCTGATGATGTCTTTAGCCCCTGGATCCTATAAAGGAGTTGTTGAGGTAGCAAACCACGAAAGGTTGTTGGAATACCAAAACCAAAGCAGGTGCGTTTGCAGTTAAAGGTGAAATGTGAAGTCATCTGACCACCGACATCAAGCATAAAACAGTCTTCACAGGTCGGGACATAAAGTCTTACCTATTTAAACTTTTACCTAATAATGGTGGATTATAAATAATGTGGCAAACTTTTATCATAGCATTAAATAAATAAAATACTACAGTAACAGTGGTGTAGCATTTAAATATTATTTGTGTTTATTTCTAATAATTTAAAATAATGATTCACCACAAACACACACACATACATGTATGAATGTATGTGTGTAGGTACACACACACACACACACACACTCATATATAAACACGTATGTGTAAGCCAACATTTCTACGGCGCCATGGATCAGTTTCACATACACACTAGGAAGCGTGCTGCCCTGTTCATGATCTTTGGAATACGAAAAGTGTCATCGAAACATCAGTAATTTATTTTTATTTGATTGACTACGTAATGGCAGCCTGAGGGACTCCAGTCGCTGATTTACTGTCGGGGTTATCACCCCTCGTGTCTTCCTTTCCAAAGTCCCTCACAAGGCGACGAGGACTTTTGCTTGGAGTTTCCTTCCTTAGATGCTATTGAACATATAGTTAGGATTCGGAAAAATTGAACCGGGACTCAATGTTGTCAGAAATGTTATTCCGCAGTCCCCAAAACCCAGGTACTTCCCAATCAGGGTCTCATTAGCGGAGGCAGTCTGAATTTGAAATCATGACAACTTTCATTCTATATCTGATTAATCTATACTCTATGATAATGTGCAATCATATCGATTGGCGAGTAACCTCGGATTTACATTTTGTACTCGTTGGCCACTATATTGAACGTCTATGGATTACTATACACTTCAGTGCACACCCTATCAACCAGATTTATCTCATTCACTGCAAACTAATTTATTTGCCTGACTTTCTTCAATCATTATTTCACTTCATTACCTATCCGTCTATCTATCTATCTATCTATCCATCTATCTATCTATCTATCTATCTATCTATCTATCTATCTATCTATCTATCTATCTATCTATCTATCTATCTATCTATCTATCTATCTATCTATCTAGCTATCTCTCTCCCTATATATATATGTTCTTTTACTTGTTTCAGTTATTTGACTGCGGCCTTGCTGGAGCACTTTCTTTAGTCGAACAAATCGACCCCTGGACATTTTCCTTGTAAGCTTAGTACTTATCTATCGGGTCCTTTCACCCAATTGCTAAGTTATGGAGACGAAAACACACCAACGTCGGTTGTCAAGCAACGGTGGGTGGGTGGACAAACACAGACACACTCACATACATAGTTAAATATTAATATGGTTATACATACATATATGCACACACACACAACACACACACACACACACGCGCACACGTATATGTGTGTATGGTCACACACAGATACATGCCATTAATACACGCATGCGCATATCTATCTATCTATCTATCTATCTATCTATCTATCTATCTATCTATCTATCTATCTCTCTGTCTGTCCGTCTGTATGTGTATCAATCTGTCTATCTGTCTATCTCTCTATCTGTCTATCTATATCTATATATCTATATACCTATCTATCTATCTGTCTGTATGTCTGTCTCTCTATATATGTTTGTCTCTATCTATCTATCTATCTATCTATCTATCTATCTATCTATCTATCTCTCTATCTATCTATCTATCTATCTATCTATCTATCTATCTATCTATCTCTCTGTCTGTCCGTCTGTATGTGTATCAATCTGTCTATCTGTCTATTAGTCTATCTGTCTATCTATATCTATATATCTATATACCTATCTATCTATCTGTCTGTATGTCTGTCTCTCTATATATGTTTGTCTCTATCTATCTATCTATCTATCTATCTATCTATCTATCTATCTATCTATCTATCTATCTATCTATCTCTCTAAGAGAGAGAGAGAGATAGTTATATATATATATATATATATATATATATATATATATATATATATATATATATATATATATATATATATATATGTACATTTGAAAAAATGTATTAACTCTCATGTATACTTCGAGATTCAATAAAACAGAGTTAAGATTGTTAGTGTTAATGAGTCTTATCGAAAATTAGAATGTAACTAGATTTCATCAAGCGTAAAACATGGCTACTTAATCGTGAAAAAATCATGCATCCAATTCTGAGAAGATATAAAACATAACTATAACAAATCAATCAGCAATGATCATCTATTAATTAGTCGTTAGGTTCAGTTAGATAAGCGACAAATGATATTAATGTAATTATCAGACATTTGCTATTGACCAAGTGTTGGCCTATTTATGCCTCAACTCTTAAACTGATACTTGGATGTTATTTGTTTCGACTTGTCATTTCATGTAAATTTATATTCCCTCTCTTTCTGTGCGTTCATCGAAGAGACGTCAGATCTCTCATATGAGTGTGTGATGACGCAAGCACGTATATATCGATATATGTATACATATAGAGATATATTATAAATATATATATATACATACATACATACATACATATACATATGTATATATAAATATATATACATACATATATATATACATATATAATAATAAATATTAGGGAATGAATCCAAAATTACAGGGAAAAATCAGATTTAGGGTTAAATCCAATTTTATAGTAAAATATTATATAATATAATTCGAGACAAAACCACTATTTTAAAACCAAACAAGGAAAGACTTAATCAATACATAAAATTTTAATATAAATTAAATAAATAAAATAATTTAAAATATTTAATTTATATTAAAATTTTATGTATTGATTAAGTCTTTCCTTGTTTGGTTTTAAAATAGTGGTTTTGTCTCGAATTATATTATATATACATATATATATATACATATATATATATATATATACATACATATATATATACATATATATATACATAATATATATACATATATATATACATATATATATATATACATACATATATATATATATATATATATATATGTATGTATGTGTATATATGTGTATATATGTATATATACACATATATATATATACATATATATATATGTATGTATGTGTATATATGTGTATATGTGTATATGTATATATATATATATATATATATATATATATATATATATACATATGTGTGTATGTTTGTGTGTATGTTTTTGCCCTCCACCCACATCGCTTGACAACCGATGGCGGTGTGTTTACATCCCCCGTAACTTAGTGGTTCGGCAAAAGAGACCGATAGAATATGTACTAGGCTTACAAAGAATAATTCCTGGGGTCGATTTGCCCGACTAAAGGCGGTGGTCCAGCATGGCCACAATCAAAATGACTGAAACAAGTAAAAGAGTAAAGTATATATATATATATATATATATATATATATATATATATTGGTAAAACGGTAAGATAACAAAAGAAAGAAAGAGACCTCAATATTATGTAAATAGAGGAAATTTATCTATAAAATATAATATGTTACAATTATTCAATAGTCAAGATAAAACTTTGAGTTTCGGATGCTGAAGTGGAAATCCACAACACGATGTTGATTTCCACTTCGGCATCCGAAACTCAGAGTTTTATCTTGACTATTGAATAATTGTAACATATTATTATTATATATATATATATATTTAAAGAGAGAGAGAGAGAGAGAGAGAGAGAGAGAGAGAGAGAACAGAGAGAGTCAGGGAAAAATAGATGAATTGGTAGATGCATTTACAAACAGATAGATAGATACATAGATAGAAATATACAGATATATAAATATATACTTATACATATGCATCTATGTTCACAAGGAAACAGAAATGCCAAAATTACACACCGTTTCTTTGTGGAGGACTTAAAACCTTATATGAAAAGAATATGCTTGATATGAAAAAGAGTCTTCACCTTGTCACAACATTCTCAACGGGGTTTGATTAGGATAAATGTTGTTATATGTTTGTGAAAAGAGGGAAAGTTGTAAACCAGAATAGCAGCATCTCCGTCAATGATTTGACTTTTCCCCTGTATCTGATGAAAAATGTTACAGGTACCTAGGGGTGGATGGAAACATATCATACAGTGGTACCTGTAACAAAACATGTGTCACTAAAGAACATTATGACCGAATAATATAAAATTGGTCCTCAGAACTCTCTGCATTCAATAAATCAGTGGCCCACAATGTGTCTGCAGTGCCAGTACTCATACTAACATTTGGGTTGCTTGATAGGACGTTTGATGAGATCCGAGTCTTTGATGTGAAAAACCCGAAAAATGCTAACAAGCACGTAGTTTTAAGCTCTGTTGTGAGCAGTGGTCCTGACGACTGACGACAAAGGTTCTCCAAAGCAGAGGCATCATATCTCTGTTCCTGATCCTTAAAGATCTAAGGATGCAACCTGCCACGCACCAGTGTTGCCATTTGGGAAATGTGCACATGGAAATTTGCGTCGTTGCCCATGTGGATTTCCAGGTCGCTCACCGACTCTACCTCTGGGATTACATTGTCTGCTAGTCTCGCGTAGTTCAGTTGTTGTTTCTTTCTCCGCTGACAATTGTTGTCACTTCAGAAAAAGCACCATTTGCTGTAGCAGCTCTTTCTATTCTTCAGGAAATCATGCAGCCGCTCTCCTAGTCTACCGTGTGTGTGCGTGTGTGCGCGCGTGTGTGTATTTATATGAGTGTATGTATGAATGTATATATGTATCTATCTATCTCCATATACATACATATACATACATACATACATACATACATACATACATATATATATATATATATATATATATATGTACGTATGTATATGTATGTATATGGAGATAGATAGATAGATAGATAGATATATACATTCATACATACACTTATATAAATACACACACACACCTCAAAATACGACAATCAAGGCACTCCCAAAATTTCCACCCTTCTCCTCATCATCCTTCTTCTTCCCTACCAAGAATTCACAACGACCTCGAACCCACAAGTGTAAACAAGAGAGACAGAAAAAAGCAGAAACAAGGAAAATGCCACTTATATTTGAACACTATACAAATATTCCTTTAAAAAATCTTTTCTTTTAATTTTTCTAAATTTAATTATTTAGTCGTTACAGTTGAAAAGGTTTCAAAATGGCTGAAACCGGTACTGAAATGTTCTTTATAAAATTATTTTAGCATTTTCTATCATGACTTGTTTTTTCCTATATATATATATATATATATATATATATATATATATATATATATATATATATATATATATATATATTTCTCTTTCACTCTTTCACTTGTTTCAGTCATTTGACTGCGGCCATGCTGGAGCACCGCCTTTTTTTTTAGTCGAGCAAATCGACCCCGGGACTTATTCTTTGTAAGCCCAGTACTTATTCTATCGGTCTCTTTTGCCGAACCGCTAAGTGACGGGGACGTAAACACACCAGCATCGGTTGTCAAGCAATGCTAGGGGACAAACACAGACACACAAACACACACACACATACATATATATATATATACATATATACGACAGGCTTCTTTCAGTTTCCGTCTACCAAATCCACTCACAAGGCATTGGTCGGCCCGGAGCTATAGCAGAAGACACTTGCCCAAAATGCCACGCAGTGGGACTGAACCCGGAACCATGTGGTTGGTTAGCAAGCTACTTACCACACAGCCACTCCTGCGCCTGCGCCAATATATATATATATATATATATAACGGGAAGCTTTATGAAAATAGACAAAAGACAAAGGCAGGTGGAAAACAAACAAACAATTGTATTAGTATGGCGCTCAGGAAATATAAATAAAACAAGTCTTTAACGTTTCGAGCCTACGCTCTTCAACAGAAAGATACACAGAGAGAAAAAAACACAGAAAGAAGGAGAGAAAAAAAATGCGTGCAGTAACTAACGAACCAACATGGCGATCTGATTTCGGCCAGAAGTCAAAGATCAAACATGAGACGCGAGAGCGAAATTAGGGGAGATAATAGGGTTGAGTGACCAGCTCCAACATAAGGGTGTGTGTGTGTGTGTGTGTATGCGAGAGTATTAGTGCGTATGAGAGGTCTGGACGTGTGTATGTATAGGGTTGGTGTATGTATTAGTATGTATTAGTATGTATAAGGGTGTGTGTGTGTATGAGAGAGTATTAGTGCGTATGAGAGGTCTGGACGTGTGTATGTATAGGGTTGGTGTATGTATTAGTATGTATTAGTATGTATTAGTACGTATTAGTATGTATAAGGGTGTGTGTATGAGAGAGTATTAGTGCGTATGAGAGGTCTGGACGTGTGTATGTATAGGGTTGGTGTATGTATTAGTATGTATTAGTATGTATTAGTTGGTGTATGTATTAGTATGGCACATCATATATGATGTGATGTGTAAAGTCGTGTGGTGTAGTGTGGAGAGAGGAGAAGAGGGGTAGGGGAGAGAGGGGGGAGAGAGGGGGAGAGAGAGGGGGAGAGGGGGAGAGAGAGGAGGGGGAGAAGGAAGGGGAGGAGGAAGGAGGAAAAGAGAGGAGAGGGGGAGAGAGAAGAGGAGTGAGGGAGCAGAGGGAAGGGGAAGAGGGAAGGAGGGAGGGAGAAAGAGGGAAGAAGGGAAGGGGAGTAGGGGTGAAAGGATGAAGGACTGAATAAGTAGGGGTCGGGGGGGAAAGGTAGGTGATGAGGGTGGAGAGGGGGGTTAGATGAGGAGGGGGGGAGAGTTGAGACCAAATGGCGTATAAGAGCGAAGAGAGAAGATTAATTCCTGTTCACGGCGCAAACGGGAATCCGGATGGCCTCTGTGTAAGGACAAACCGAACACAGATAGGTGTTGCAAGGAGTGACCGGTGGAGCGGAAATGGCGAGAGACCGGTGTGTCGTTCGCAAGGTGGATGTCACGAAGGTGTTCCGCGAACCGGTCAGCCAAGCGGCGTCCCGTTTGTCCGATGTACAAGGAATGGCAGAGAGAGCAAGAGACGCAATAGATAATATTGCTGGAGGTGCAGGTGAAGGAGTGGATGATAGGATAGGGTCGATGATGGGTGCTAGTGAGGAGGGTGGTGTTGGAGAGATAAGGGCAAGTGCGGCAACGTGGGCGGGAGCAGGGGAACGAGCCGGGTTGGGAGGTAGGGTCAGGGAAGGAGCTATGGACCAAAAGGCCTCGAAGGTTGTGGGCTCGTTTGAAAGAGGGGAGGGGTCGGTTAGGGAAGAGGTGTGAAGTGGACGGGTCGGACTGGAGATGACGGAAAGCTCGAAGAATGGTGCGTTGGAGAGGTAGGGTCGTGGGGTGGTAAGTGAGGGGAAAATGGAGGCGGGAGACTACAGGGCGGGTTCGGAGAGAGAGAGCAGATACACGGATGTATATATATATATATATATATATATACATAAAAGCAATACAGCGAGTTGGAAAATCTCAAGATGAGATCAGAGTAGTAACTATATAGACAATCGCCAAGTCAAAGTGGCTGTTCCATGTTACTAGTAGTTTAACCCCAGGCAGATATTCCATCAGCGGTTTATCGGTGCATCACTGCACCCTTTATATACAATAATTATTGCTTGATAAACTGGAAGGCAAAGCAGTCCAGGCAGGACGACACCTCATCCTATACCGCAGATCTGTCGGTGATGCCTTCGTCTTCACTAAATCCAGGGACACGACGATCAGGATCCACAGCGTCTTTAACAGCCTGTCCCTGAATATTCAATTCAACATCGAACTTCCAGCCCAAAATGGCTGGCTGGGCCTCTTGAACTTCAACATTGCCTTCACATTGGGCCTTCGGGAAAGTGGCGAAGAAAATCATCTTCCTCCATTCGCATTCAGCATATCCACATTCGTAGAGACATAACGTGGCCGTTAATGAGTTCAAACACCGAATAAACAGATGCGACGATGCTGATATGAAATACGATGTAAGCACGGATTTCGCCAGGGTTACTTTACAGTAGAAGATACAGATCTAGATTGGTCGGGAAAGCGTGTAAAACTCTAAACACGAGCACAACGAGAACCAAGACATCACGACAAGACCGCCACCCCAACAACAGCAGTAGCGCAACAGCAGCAAGAACGGCAACAACAGCAGCGACAACAACAGCGGCAACAACAACGACGACCGAAGAACCTATGATGTTAATAATTATAATAACAACGATGACAACAACAACAACACCCAGAAGGTGATTCTGCAAATAGTAATAACAACAGCGAGAACAAGAGGAGGTAAAAGGTAAGAAGAAGAACAACTGTGACAGCTGCAGTAACAACGACAACGATTACAACAACAGGAACAAGAACGCCGACAACAACACAAACACCAATAACATCAACAAAAACAACAGCGTCGACAGCAACGCCACCTCAGCAGCAGCAGCAACAACAACAACAACAGCAACAACAAAAACACCACCAACATCAGAAGTTATAACTTCAACTTCAACAACGATCGAAGTTATGAGAAAAATATACAGGAAGAAAGAGGGAAACGAAAAAGTAATAAATGGTTATAAATATCAACCTTCCATACTATGGAGGACAAGTAGAGAACAAGATAAGGTACAACGTCAAAAGATCGGGGCTCCTTGTCAGAATCACGGGGCTAGGCCCCACCCTCAGATGCTACCTCTCCCACCATAGCAACACACAGGACACATTCTGTCTGAACCAGTGTCGGGCCCATCAAACGAAAACAGTCAACGAGCAGCGCCGGCTATGTTTTGAAACTCGCGTAATATACGGTGTCTAGGACATTATCTCCCCTGAACAATAAAAGAAAGACAATTACACCTGAGGACAACAGATGAAGATTTAAAACTTCTTAATATATTGGAGCACATTTCCTCAGCAAAAGGGCGCTCGGCCTCAATAGTCTGCAAACTCTCTTTCTGCCCCCGGAGCGTTTGACCGACGCCAGCAATAACCACTTTTGAACGTCCAATGAATGATTATAGATCCAAAAGCACAGACATATGTTAACTTATACTTAATTCAAAAACTATCAACAACGATATATATAGACCACATGTCACCAGGAGGTCACATCTATCTGTCCATCTCTCCCTCTCTCCCTCTGTCCCTCTCTCTCTCTTAAAGCCATCAGGCGTTGGCAATTTCTCTATATCACTACAGAGATTTTGGGAGTATTTTCAAATTTTGTGGAATTTAAAACGCGGACTTCCAAGGTTCCTCTCACTCCATGTAATCTATTAAAATCTCACCCCTTCACATTGACTCAACTTTTCATTTCTTACTATTTTTGCATCTCTTCAATTGTACTTTTAGTTATAACTTTTCCTTGCTCGTTTTTCGTTTCTCAATCGCTCATTGCTAATTTCTGAGTTGTCACTTTCTACTACATGTTCATTCCTCCTGTCATGTTCAGGATTGCCTTAACTTATACTAACTTCTCTTAACTTCTCACAGCTTAGCGTTTCCTGTTTAATTCTGACACTACACGTCACTCTCTCCTTCCAACTTCTTAAACCTCACCTCCAAACGGCTTTAACCTGTTGTCTCTGTGAAGTCTATATATATTATATATATATATATATATAATATATGTGTGTGTTGTGTGTGTGTGTGTGTGGGTGTGTGGTGTGTGTGTGTGTGTGTAAGTATGTATGTATATATACTACACAGGGAATGTCTGTTACCATCTTGCAGCCTACATCAGTGGACCAGTCTTGAATCTGGCCAAACATAAAATTATAAGCTAATTGGATTTCAGTAAAAATCTATAGTGGTCCCTCTAAGGGGTTTCGGCTATGATATAATGAAATGAGAAGGGTACAAAGAATGTTAGTGTGTGGTAAATCTAGTCGCATAATAAGTGTGATTGATATCAGGGAAGAGAAGAACAGAGTTTTGTGCGCGAAAATATGGAGAGCAATTAAACGGTAACGTTAATACAGCTGTCATATACACGTGACGCTGCATACATACTTTCAGAAATCCATAGACACAAGCACACACACAGATACATACACGCATACGCGCGCATACACACACGTACGCAAACACACATACACACAAGTAACTTTTAAAACGCCGAGGAAGAGAAAAGTATGTGTGAAGAATACGTAGCTTTAAGGAGAGAGATGATAAATGAGTTTTCTGCTATCCATCGCAAAGAAAGACTCACACATAGACACACACATACACCATTTAAAACCTGTGTGAACGTTTGTAAATGTGTGTGTGTGTGTGTGTGTGTGTGTGTGTGATTGTGTCACATCCTATAACTACCAGTCCTTTTACTTTTGTAGGGCCTTCTCTGTTGCTGTCATATAAAATTACGTCAACAGTTTCAAATTTGGCATATTGAAATACTTTTCCACGTTAAATCCGATTGTGTTATGTAGAGTCTTCCCTGTTGCTGTCATATATTCTGACATAAAAATTACAGAAAACATATTATTGATGTTTAAAGTTTAATAAATTTTACCTCATCAAAACACAGGATTTGGAAGCTGGCATTTTCCGCATGATAACAGTCTATCACAAAATGAAATCAAAATCACTACGAGGAGGCAATTTTTATTAAATAAAGGAAAGCAAAGCATTACGACGATGAAAGTTATGGGGACCTCTGAAGTTTTAGTAAGTTTTAATGAATAAATTATGTGAAACCACCGAACAGATATGTAAATAATTTTAAAAGGAAAAAAAAAACTTAATGCTTTCGATAGTAAACCTACAATAATTAAATTATATACTACATAGCGATCAATCTTTAAGTCCATACAAATAATAATCCCACCAGGTGACCTCCCCAACCAGGCTGTATGCCTCCCGTAGGCAAAGCTCCAGCTCCAGCTCCAGGTCAGGGCCCCAGAAGGCGAACCTAAATTGTTCCTTCGGGAAGGAGTTCAACACCCTGAACATATCGACTTCCGATCTGAACTCCATAGTCACCTGCAGAGGCCAATCTGGGTCTTCAGTTCAGGGCAAGGGCTTCTCCCTCCGGCACTCTAAGTTCCTTAAGGAGCTCTGTAATGCCCCTCCTTTATGGAAGATAACAAAATCATCTCTCATCGCTCTGGGAGGGTCCAGAGTTTCCTCTGTCGGTGGTACACCTCCCATCGACAAAGTTTCAGGTCATGCCGGCAGTGTGCCGTCAACCGCCTGTAAGCAAGATACTTGCCACACATGCACCCTGTGCCGCATCATATTTTTATGAAAATTTAAAATCCCAACAAATTTCAAAATAATCTGAATCGACACCATATTTACACCATTTGAAGCGTATTAAATATCCATGTTTTTAAAAGTTATAGGAAAGAAATTCGTTGAGTCACAGAGATGTAGATATTCTTCAGTTAACTGCGGCTGGTTACTCTATATCATTGCGCATGCAATACAAAAAAATCTGTAGTAGATATGCATAATTTTAAATAATGATAGTAGATATATAATTGAATGGACAGCTGAACTCTACAAGGTTTTTTCGCTCTCCGTTTCTCTTTTGATTCTCTCAATTTCTTTTGCTCTTATACCTTTCTGTCGAAGAGCGTAGAATCGGAACTTAAAATCCATTTCCATGTTTCCCGAGCGTTAAACTAATACACCTACTTGTTGTTCTTATAGCTCACTTCGTCTTTTTTTTCTTTAAATTTGAACTCTCTGTGTGTGTCTCTGTTTCTATCTATATGCCTGTCATCTATCTATCTATCTATCTATCTATCTATCTATCTATCTATCTATCTATCTATCTATCTATCTATCTATCTATCTATCTATCTATCTATCTATATCTATATCTATATCTATCTATCTATCTATCCATCCATCCATCCATCCATCCATCCATCCATCCATCCATCCATCCATCCATCCATCCATCCATCTATCTATCTATCTATCTATCTATCTATCTATCTATCTATCTATCTATCTATCTATCTATCTATCTATCTATATATATATATATATATATATATATATATATATATATATATGTTTCTGTGTGTGTTTCTATGTATATTTATTAATAATAATAAAGCCGAGATGTCCGTCACCATCTTCCATGTAAAGGGAATATGAAGAATAGGCAAAGATGCTCATGAATATTAAGAGAAGTAACAAGTTGAAACATGTAGAAGCCGAGACATAAACTCTCGATTAATGATGTTAAGCTAATAAAAAAAAATTAATAATAACAATAATTACATCCTATTATTGATCGTGTAACTGAGACTAAGATCTAATCAATAGATAATCATTGTTGACTCCATTGTTATAGATGAAACATGGGGGGCGAAATGTTCCTGGCTTTATGGGTATCACGAAAGGGCCGGTTGGGGGCCCATTCATCGGACTTCTTTTGCAGGGTTTAAAAACCTAGAGGACGACTCTGAAAAGTGTGTGAATCTGAGATGTGTGTGTTTGTGTGAGATGTAGGCTTTTTGTGTGTATATGTGTGTAAGTGTTTGCGCGGCGCGTGTTTGTACACAAAATATTATACTAGGGTATGGTCATATTTTTGCCAGTTAACCATATGCACTATATCCTTGGTTTCCACTTCGGCCTTGTTATTATACACATTTTAGTGTCCTTTCGTCTGTCACACAACCCGTGACCTCTTCCACTACTCTCCCTCCCACAACCCTGCTGTTGTTTTCAGATTAGGAGGAAACAAACGATTTCAAAATAGGAACCTTGCAATACAAATACATGGACGGATGTATGTATAGAAACACAAAACACACACACACACACACACACACACACACACACACTACTCTACAACACCTCTCGGTAAACATACAAGGATAAACTCACTGTTTTTACCCAACAAAATGAACATAATGGCTGTAAACGGAATTCTCATGGGTTCAAAGAATAATCATTTACAAGTAACACGATTTTAGAGAAGTGCCGAAGCAAAAGCATTTGATAGCGTCCTACATAATAGGCTGCTCAAGGCCCTTGAGATATACAAGATCTCTCCTGTCACAAGCACAAACATACACACACACACACACACACACCACACCAACAAACACAGATTTTCCGAATAGAAAGTGTTTGCTCTTTAAAAAGGGCATCATTTCATCCAAACCTACATGGCTTAAGCTCCATATCGATTAATTTTCCTAGAATTTGTTAATTTGTGTTAGTAATGGTATTTATCGATGGTTCTTCTACGACATTAGTGCTTACAGCTTATGAAGTTCCAGTTGTCGCTATCGATGTTTCATCTAGCCAACACAGAAGATCAGAATTATATATATATATACACATATATATATATATATATATATATATATATATGTAATATATATTTCAATATGTGGCCCGCGTGTGTATCGTTGGCGATTTTCATTCTCCGTCCTCCCTTCTTTGGACATTTTCTATATTTCTGATGAAGAGCTCCGCTCGAAACGTTAAATCCTCTTTCTTTTCTTTCTTTTCCTGAGCGTCCAGTAGCACTGTACTTGTCCCACGTCCAAGTTTTCGTTGTTTTTCTTGCTTGTTCTAGTTTAAATTGATATATATATATATATTAATATATATATATATATATATAAACATACATACATACATATACATATATATTCAATGCACAATATATGAATTTATATATTATCCAGTGATAATTTCAAAGAGCTCCTTTGGTGGACCCGGCTACAAACCACATGATAAACCAGTACGTAGGAGTCTACTTTGGAGTATTGTGTAGTTGAAATCCAGTAAATTCAAGGAGCGAAAATTATTTCATTAGCTGTATGTATAACCTAAAAATGTCAGGATATATGAGATGAATGTACTTATTTCACATAGGCGACATCCATAGAATGACAGCCGTTTTGATGCTAACATAATGCAAAGAAAATTTAATTTTAGAGTAGCATAAATCATTTTACATGTCCACCATTGTATTTATGATATAAATTGCATAATTCTACTATAGCATCGGGTCGACCAAAACCTTGTGAGTGAATTTGGTAGACAGAAACTGAAATTGAGAACAATTTTTTCTTAGTGGTCAGACCACATGTGATTTACATCTAGCATATTGGATGTCCACTTAGTGGTCATCCCTCTTATATGTATGTAATATAACTTTACTGAATCTTCAGATTTTTTAATATGCTAGGCCACTGGTTTAAATTGATATTAATCAAATTAATATTCAATTTTTTTACCCTTATTGTTTAAATGTATATATATATATATCTAACAATCGTACTGACTTTCATGGGAAACATGTATTTTTGTGGTTGAAACCTTTTGGATTAACTAGTGCTAGAGTGAGCCATATAGTGACCACTCTCTTATATTTATTATATATATATATATATATATATATATGTATAAGGGTAAAAAGGAACACACGAGTTGATATATATGAAAAAACAAGTCAAAAATAGAAAATGCTAAAATAATTTATAGTGAACATTTCAGTACCGGTTTCGGTCATTTTGAGACCTTTTCAACTGTAACGATTAAATAATTAAATTTAGAAAAATTAGAAGAAAAGTTTTTTAAAGGAATATTTCTATAGTAGTGTTCAGATATAAGTAGCATTCTGCCTTTCTCTGACTCCCTTGTTTGCACTTGTGTGTTGGAGGTCGTTGTGAGTTCTGGTAGGTAGGGTAGTAGAGGAAGAAGGCTGATGAGGAAAGGGGGTGGGAGAATCTGGGAGTGCCCTGATGGTCGTATTTTGAATGGTCAGTGGCGGCTGGCAGTCGCAGTTCAATTCAGGAGAATATTTCTATTGAAAGGCTTGTTTATAGAATTTGCGTAGGTGTTATACTAAAAAACCTTAGTGGCAAAGTTGAGGGGTAGAAGGTGAAGTAGAAGAAGAAGAAGAAGAAGAAGAAGAAGAAGAAGAAGAAGAAGAAGAAGAAGAAGGAGAAGATGACGATGATGGTGATGGTGGTGATGGTTATGACGACGATGATGATGATAATGATGATGATGAAGAAGAAGAAGAAAAAAACAGAGAAGGGAGAATATGAATGGGTTAAAGTAGTGAGGTGTTGTATGACTTGAAGTTGGCATGTTGTGGATTATAGCTGTGATTTTAGCTGTGATTAGTAATGGATTCTTTGGAATGTAATATTTGTGTGTGAATATTTCTTTTATTCTAAAGTTGAGGTATATTAATTGTTTGTCGTAGACCCGTTAAGAAGTGGCCTGTATTTTGCAATAAAGAGAGTCTCTTTACTTATTCGTTGTCTCGAGGTTGTATCGTCCCTAAATTGGTAGAGGGGGAAAATCCTGAAGCTTGGTGTTTTTTTGTTGGCGCAAGTATCTATGTGTGGCTAAAAGCTATTTTTCTGTTTTGGGGAATTTTATATGGGATCTGTGCAGGGCCATTCGTTTACGCAAACTATTTTTTGTTTGGCCTATGTACTGCTCTTGACACCCGGAGCAGGTTAGTGAGTATATTAGGTTATCCGAAGCACATGTGAAGTTGCTTTTCACTGTAACCGTTGTCCCTGTTTGAAGGAGAACTCTGATCCCTCAATTAGATAGTCGCATATCCCGCAATTGGGTCTTCCACATTTTTTTACTGTCGGCTTCTGTGTTGAAGAGTGAATTCGGGCTTGTGTTAGGAGACTTTTCATGGATTTAGGCTGTCTCTTGCTTTTTATGATCGTGTGTGTGTTTGGAGGATTGTGTTCATTCTGTGGTCTTTTTTAGGAGGGGTATGTTGTGGAGGATGGTGCCGAAGGCTTCGTTATTGAGAGGGTTGTGTGTGGAGATGTATGGTAAGGCTTTTGGTTGTAAGTTTTTCTTTGATTTGGGATGTCTCAGTTCCTTGATGTTAAGTTGAAGGGCACGATGAATGCACTTGTCAATAAGTGAAGGTGGATAGTTCCTGGTGATAAGGGTATCTTTTAGTTCTTGTAGTCGTGTGTCTCTGGTGTTTGCGTTCGAGACTATAGTGCATATCCTTTTTGCTAGGTTGAAGGGGATATTCATCCTGGTGTGTCTGGGGTGGCATGAATTGAATGGAAGATATTGCTTAGAGTCTGTAGGCTTATAATATATGTCTGTTTCTATTATATTATTAGCTTTCTTAATGAGGATATCGAGGAAGGGGAGTTGTTGCTGGCTATATTCCATCGTGAATTGGATGTTTACGTCCAGTCCGTTTAAAATTTCCTGGAATTCTATGAGTTTTCTATATTTTTATGCCAAAGGATGAAACAGTCATCTAGATATCTCTTCCAGTTGTTTTCTATGTAGATGGAGAAAGGGCTTGCCATATCTTTCTAGAACCTTACGATACAGACTGATCTCTAGATATCCTATGACTAGGTTGGCAAAGGAGGGGGCCATTCGTGTACCCATCGCAGTCCCCGATTTTTGTCGGTAGTAGTTGTCATTGAAGGCGAAGAAGTTATTTTCCAGGATGAATTTAACCCCTTCTATCACGAATTCTTTTTTGATGCGATGTGGTAGTTCGTTGGCGTGATTTTCTACCCAGAATTAGATTGCCTCTAGTCCTAGGTTGTGGGGGATATTGGAGTAGAGGTTGATTACATCGAAGGATACCAGTATGGTGTTTTTGTTTATAGTATTCGGTAGGTGATTGAGCATATCTAAGTCGTCCCTTATATAGCTTTTGACATGTTTGAGGAGTGGTTTTAACAGGGTGTCTAAAAAGTTACAGCTATAAATGTATGTAACCTGTGTCAAGTAGTTTATTTGCGTAGGTCGGTGGATAGAAGTGGAAACAGACTTGAAAAGGAAGCTTATCTTAAAGCTTATATCAAAGCATTCTGGAGAGAAAAAAAACCGCAGCATACGACCAGAAGTTTAAGAACGTGTTGAAGAAAGCTGAAAGATTCTGACGACAGCATCTAGACTTAGAGGGCAAGTACGTTCAAGTATCCTTAAAACGTTGGAAAACATCTGACGATATTGTGTTTTAATCCGTCGTCTGATTTCCTGAATTGTCAGAACTAAAAGATAAAAAAAACTAATCTTGTTTATCGAAACTGGAAAACGCAGAAGATATTGTTTCCTGTAAGACACTTCTGGTTGATCAAATTTCAAGAAATCTTAAAGGTAAGTGAATTCATTTTATTAGGAATCAAATGATTGATAGTAACCGCAATTGTTTCTATAAATCTGTGTTGAAAAATACTTTAAGTGATATGTACTTTCATTACGTTTGATTTTATTATTATCATATCTCATATCCATAGATGACGGAAGGAAGGACGGTGGGTTCGAAGAAGTCATGGTTCCATTTATAAAGTATATTTAATATTCAGTTACGTACATTTAAATTCTGGTTTCAAATTCTACTGTAGCAAGATTTCCTTTTCTTTTTGTCTGTCTCCTGCCTGATTTTCATTTATTTTAGAAATCATTATTATTTAGAAAAAGGTACTATTTAGTCTGTATTCGACTTTACCTTTCATATTAAACGAGATCATAATAAAAGCTCAAGTATAGGCGCAGGTGTGGTAGTGTGTTAAGACGTTTGCTTCCCAACCACAAGATTTCAGGTTCAGTCCCACTGCGTGGCACCCTGCCCAAATGCCTTCTGCTATAGCATCGGGTGGAACAAAGCTACGTGAGTAGATTTTGTTGACGGAACTGAAAACCTGTCGTTTATATATATATATATATATATATATATATATATATATGACAAATAAATTCTTGAAGCATATGTGTGTGATTATGTGTGTATACGTATATATATTTACATATCAATATATGTAAATATACACGGTGCTGATTATACCAGTCATTTCCTGCGTTGTTATTCTTGTATGTAGGGAATAAATTATATGAACGACATCGTGTGCTTATCATGCTTTAACCTGTATTTGTTTTGTATATCACAACCAATAATACTGTTATATTCAGTATTAACCATACTAGTTTACTTGATGCAAGATGCTGATACTTTATGCTGAGCACTAAACACACTACAGGACCAGTGATAGTCGTGCTTCTATGTGTAAACTCAAGAAATTCCTGACACTTCTTTTGTAGACAATATATGAGGCTTCTGCAGATTCTAGCTGAACGACCAATAAGGATGATTTGTTTTACCTGTGAGTAAGCGTTTGTGCTGTGCATTACCTAACCCCCACCTTCAAATCTACATTGCCTGTACAGGTGTACAAGAGTTCCACACGTGTAAGGTGCGTTAAATTGTGTGATTTACTCAAGAATTTTACACATCACCCAGACTGGAAATCGAAACTACCATCATGCGATCATGAGTGTAACACCGTAACAGCCAGGACACGAGGCCTTTCTCAAGATATAATATATATTTATATGTACATATATGTCTGTGTGTATAAAATGAGGGAGTGAGGATGAAAGTTGATAGATGGATAGATATAGATATAGATATATTGATGTATAGGTATGTGTGTGAGTATGTATGTACACACATATACCACACACATACGTAGTTTGATTAATAAGTATCCGGACTGTTGACATAGTAACGAAACTAATGCACAGAGTAAAGCTGCTTGGTACTGACTGATCTTGAACTCTGTTATGTATGCGCAGTAAGTTTAAACGTTTCAGCACACTTCCGCTGTTTACAACAGCGCTTGGCAGGAACGTGTGTAGCGTGTGATCATCGCACTGAACATGACAGAGTAGATTGAACAGAGAATCTGCATCAAATTTTGCCTAAAGCTTGGCGATACCTGCTCAGAGGCCAACACAAAGTTTTCAAAAAGCTTTCACCTTTCTCGACAGTGTGGAAGTGTATGTAGGAGCATGTGCATGTCTGCATGTGTGTGTGTGCGTTGTGTGAGTAGAGGTATATGTGCATTCGTGTGTGTGTCTATGCGTTTGTGTATGCTTGCGTGAGAGGGGCAGGGGGATTATGTGTGGGTTCGTTGGTGTAGCCAAGGGTGTGGGTATTATCTGTGCGTGCAGATGAGTATGTGTGCGGGCGGGCGCATGTATGTGTCCGTGTGTAGGTGTACTTGTATGTGTGTATGTGTGTGTGAGCGCGGTGATGTGTGCGTATGTTCGTGTGTGTGTGTGTGTGTTGTGTGGTGTGTGGTAGGGTGTGAGTGCGGTGTGTGGTAGGGTGTGAGTGTGGTGTGTGGTAGGGTGTAAGGGGCGGGATGACAAGGGTATGTATACATTGGTGTTGTTATAAGTGTGTATGTGTTTGTAGGTGTTCATATGGATATGTGTGAGTGTGTGTATATGTATTTGTGCGTATGGCGGAGATGCAATGACTCAGTGGTTAGGGCAGTGGACTCGCGGTCGTAGGATCGCGGTTTCGATTCTCAAACCGGGCGTTATGAGTGTTTATTCAGCGGAAACACTTAAAACTCCACGAGCCTCCAGCAGGGTGTGGTGGCGAACCCTGCTGTACTCTTTAACCACAATTTTCTCTCACTCTTTCTTCCTGTTTCTGTTGTACCTATATTTCAAAGCGCCAGCCTTGTTACACTCTGTGTCACGCTGAATCTCCCCGAGAACTACGTTAAGGGTACACGTGTCCGTGGAGTGCTCAGCTATTTGCACCGTTAATTTCACGAGCGGGCTGTTCAGTTGATCGGATCAACTGGAACACTCGTCGTCGTAACCGACGGAGTGTCTATGTATATGTGTGTATGAGAGTGTGGAAGCAAATATGTGGGTGTGTGTGTGTACTTGTGTATGTGTATGAGTATTTATGAATGTATGTGTATATATGAGTATGAGTGTATGTGTGTATGAAGGTGTGTGTATGTGAAAGAAATTAAGTTAAAAATACAAGTTAAATAATAAAAACATGAGAAAACAAAGGAATATAAAAGTATAAAATATAAATTGAAAATAATATAAAATATAAATGAAAAAGATTATATAAATAAATCAGTAACAGAAAATAAAGAAAACTAATAAACAATTAAAAAAATAATATAGAATATTTTTTTAAACGTTGTGTGGGGAAAGTCACCGATGAGGGGGAGTTGTGTTGAATCCAAAAGGTGTCCGAGTACGTAGAGAGAAAATGTTGTGCTGTTCCAGACGTAGTCTAAAGTTGGTGGATCCCTAGTGTCGGGCAATGCCGAAGTCGGTGAGGTCTAAAGTGGAGTGGCCCATCAGAGAGAGAGAGAGTTTGTGATAGAGAGAGAGAGAGAGAGAGTCAGACAGACAGAGACAGAGACAGACAGACAGATAGACAGACAGACAGGCAATTATGCATATAAACAAATTAAGTACATTAAATATATTGAATATATCAAATATAATAGTTTGGGTATGAAATACAAAATATGTATTTATGGATACACGCAAGACGAGAGAAAGGAAATGGTGGAGACTTTCAGATTATGAATTTTTAAGTATAAAAATACAGATATTTACATTAATAGATCCTACTTACAGAGAGAGTACAAACGACAAAGAAAATTAAAGGGCTTGAAAAAAGGCGTTATAAGTTCAACAGCTGTTTCTCGAGGCTCGGAGATCCATCATAATGTTGGTAGATGTGATTCATTTCAATATGTGGCCATAATGGATACAATCAACATTGGATGAGACGAGCCTCCGTCATCATGGTGGAAAGGATCTACATTTCAGATCTTAATGAAGAGAAGTTCAAAGATGGAATGATTAAATGTGAAGAGATAGTTGTACTAGATGGTGGAATGGGAAAGTCGGTGGGTTATGTGGGTATTAAGACAGGGAATGGTGAGAGGAGAAAAGATAGTTCAGGAAAAGTGAGGAGTTAATAACGAGGGTACTAATGGAGGTGGTAGTAGAGGTGGAGATTTGGGAGATGAAGAGGAGAGGTAGAAAATATTGCATTTGAATTGTAGTGAGTTGTGTGATATTTGTGTTTAGGGGTCAAAGTTTAGGGATAACAGCTATAGAATCATTGGAGGTTGAGATAGCAAATAAAGGAATAGGAATTATTTGAGGGAAGTGTCAAGTTCAGTGGCAGAGGGAAATTACTAAAGTATATGGAAAAGTAGAAGAGAAGTTATAAGGAGGTTTATCTGCATTATTGTCTCTATACCCTTTCAACCTGATCCCTCTTACAGCCATCCTTTACTATGCGGAATCGATCACCTGCAAAGGCATCGGACTCTAAGTTTGACTCTTTTAAGCATTCCAACGTGTATTCTATAATGAGAATTTCTGAATCTCATCCGTGGACTACGTATGTGTGTGTATATATATATATATATATATATATATATATATATATATATGAAATATGTTACAAAAAGAAAATAGAAACTATACGTGGAAATGTAAGGGGAAAGTAAGAAGAAAAATAAGCGAAAATACACAGGGGAAATCAAAAATAGTAAAGGCATTTTATGAAAAGAAACGATAGATATATACAATTAAATGGACTGAGGTAGGAATTAAAGTAATAAAAGTCATTATTGTGAATTGTTAAAGAGATTTAAAAGCATACCGGTTTAGTAAATTACTAATCATTGCTTTGAATGCACACCGATTAATGAACGGTGTCAGGTCTATTAGTCCCCGAGAAAAAAGATTATGTGTAACGGAAGTAAGTAGTTCTGGATTTGGTGCAATTAGGTTAGATATATATCTGTAATGTGAATGGTGTACAGGATATATGGGAAATAGTGGTATTAATTGAAAGGTTAGTAGTGTTCTGTATTATGTTATGTGTTAGATAACATAATAATAGACAGACAGACAGATAGACAGACAGACAGACAGATAGATAGATAGACAGATATATAGACATATAGCTAGACAAACAGATAGATAGATAGTTAGCTAAACAAACACACACTCACATACACGTACACACACATATACGCGCACACACTCACACACGCACACACTCACATATACACACATGCACACACATGGTTATTTTATGCTAGCTGCTCACTTGTTATTTTCTATTATAATAATATCTTTAGATATTTTTAAAATTTAATTCACTTCGTTCATCTTAGAATTTGCTGCTGCATTCAAATGGTCAATACGCACAGATTGACGCGGATTCTCACTGATGAGCACAAAGTGTTTTATCACAAAGTTCGAAACCACGTGATTTGAATACTTCTGCAAATTCATTTGCGATTTTTAATCGAGATTGGGAAGTTATTTTTTATATTTACTCGTTTCCTCGTATTCACCAGTGAGTATAAGTGATAAATGTTGTTTTTGAGCCGTTTTGACTCTTATTTCTATCAAGCTGTATACTATCTGGTGCCCTGATTATAAACTAATAATTTTACTTTTATGGTTATTTTATGCTTACTGGCCACTTATATATTTAAAATTAATAATAATATCTTTATCAATTATATATATATATATATATATATATATATATATATATATATATATATATAAATTTTATAATTATAAGCACAATTATAATTAGGTTTCAGCAAAATTGCTTCACCATATACCGAAATTTAGAAATAGCATTTAAATACTATTCTAATACCATAAGATATCTCCCAGTATTGCTGGCTGAGAGATATCTTATGGTAGTACAATAGTATTTAACTGCTATTTCTAAATTTCGTTATGTGGTGAAGCAATTTTGCTGAAACCTAATTATAATTATGATTATAATTATAAAGTTTACCGATAATGATTTTTTTAATATACCGAGCTACTTGGTTAAATTGATTAATTAATTTTACCCATTATTATTATTATTATTATTATTATTATTATTATTATTATTATTATTATTATTATTATTATTTTGTTTTTATTATTATTATTATTATTATTATTATTTTTATTATTATTATTACATATATATATATATGAACAATGAAGTCAATATAATTTATTGAGCGCTTTCATTGCCTTTGGGATTCATCTTGAATTTTGCCCTGTTGGAAATTATTCCTGTTATATATTTGTGAGTCAACAGACAGCATCCCCGAAACAAATAGAATTATTGAGATTCCACTGATTAAAGCTATAGAAATATGTGCAAATATCAGATATCGGAAAGAAATGGAAATACATTTTCCATTAAAAACTCTTACCCAAAATAAATATATTTATAAAAATATGAGAAGTTATTCAAAATATTCATTTTCCAAATTCCAAATGAACCAGACCAAATAATTAATCGACATTATTAATGATGTTCTCAAGGCGGCGAGCTGGCAGACGCGTTAGCCCGCTGTCGTTAGTGTTTTGTTTGAGTTAGTGAGTTGGAAGTGTATACGCTCCTTGTGAGTACCGTTTTCGTTTAACTGTTAATTATTGAATTGTTGGATTGTTGTTACCTGTTTAACTTGTTACCGTTTTTAAAATTTTTTTCGCCATTTATGGGTGACGTTGTGAATAATATGGAAAGTACACCAGCAGTGCAAGCGGGCAGTTATGATGCAGTGACTGGCAAAAGCCTGTCAGCGGAGGGACTTCAAGTTAAAGAGATAAAATTGAAAGAGGAAAACTTCAAAAAATACAATGATTTATAAAGAAAGGAGGGAGATAGCCTGAGGTTAACGCCCACGCTCCGAAAGAAGTAACAGAAAGATCGGAAAAAGTAACACTGAAACTTGCTTCAAAAAAGGTGGAAATAGCAGCGGTGGAGGCGGTCGAGGAGTGCCTCAGAGAAATTAAGAATGTAGTGACCTACTACACCAGAGGAAGGAAATACGGCACAGTGGAGGTACGCTTTGTGAATGAAGAAGCGAGGAAATACTCCACTGTGACTTTGCGATCAGCAGAGTGGGCGCTGATACAGACTTATTGTGGCAAACGTGCGGTCAGAGTAAGAATAGGTGAAAGTTCCCCCAGAAATTGATGAGGTGTTGCTGGTGGCAGCTATCCCCTTCAACTCAGAGGAGGACACTTAGATAATAGAAATATCAAGAACTACGGAGGGGAACTGTTCGGAGTATGGACTTGAGGTATTGGTCCATATAAACATTGTTTTTCCAAAACCGATGAGAACTCATTGAATTGTTGACTTTTTTCAACGAACTCACAAATATATAAAATTTTCAACAGCCCAACATTTATAATGAATTCTTGAAAGGAATAAAAGCGTTCAATGAATAATATCTATCTAAATTCTGACTGCTTTATTTTATTACATACACCTTCGTTTAGGCGGAGGTATTGTTTTTCAGTCGTGTTTGTTTGCTTGTTTGTCCGTGAGCAAGATACCTCAAGAATCGCTGGATGGATTCGAATGAAACTTTTAAGGATCTTTGGTCTCGTGATTGGCACGAACTGATTAGATTTAAGGATCGATCCGGTACCGGACAAGGATTCCGGAATATTTTTCCTGTTGTTTTTACTTAAATTTTGAGAGCGGTCGGGTTCATTTTTAGTATTCTCGCTTGTGAGAGCAATCGAGTTTATTTCAGATAGTCTCATCTCAAAAATCCTCTCCGGCTAATCGTTGAGGGAATTTGGTGTTACTTTGCCAAGGGTTTTCACTATCTGCTTGCTCTTGATAATATTGGTTTCAAATGTTTGAAGAAGGCCAGCGGTTTTAGGAGAGAGATTACGTCGATTACATAGACCCCAGTGAATAAAAGAATGAAAGGCATAGTCGACCCAGGCAGCATTTGAACGCAGACGTTTAAGCGGTGCCAACTATTCTGCTAGCTCACCGCCTTCTTTTATCAATATAAAGACTTGCACACCTCAACAAAATTTATGCATACATAAGATTCGAGTAGAACGCTATGCCAAGCCCGTCTATAGTTATTGGCTGCCTGATCTCATCATACAGTGGAAATGATCCTGCCATGGAATATACATCTGGCATTCTATAGTATCTGTAGAGTTTATAGAAATAAATAAAGGATAGGGAATGGAATAAACGACATTCTTTTTCTATAAAAGTCATTACAATTGTTTCGACACATTTTTACACCCATAGTACATTGATGAGATGTTGTGTAATCATTATCATGCATCCAAGGTGTAAGTGTGCCTCCTCAAGTGATTGTTTAAAAAAAGTCCTTCGTTAGATTCTACGTGTGAGAATGCATACCCAAGTTGTTGTGTGATTTTCTGTAGCTTACAGACAAAATGCTAAACCCATAGATACAGTGACAGACAAGATACAATTATAATCAAAATACAAAAAAAATACAGAAATAACAAATTCAAATCTCCATCGGTGGAATGTAGATAACAAAACAATGTCACATTTCAAACATGAGAGAAGTCTTGCATACTTTTGCACTTAACAGATTGTATTTGTAATGTGCAGTTAACTTGGTTGATTTCTTTCTCTGAAAATGCAAGCTTATCTAGACTGACATGCGGCGTGTCACTTCCAAGTTTGTCCCCCGCCTGCTGACCACTGAGCAGAAGGAACATCGCGTTGAAGACTCTCAAAATCTCTGTCAGCGTGTCGATGGTGATAAAATAAGTACCAACTGAGTAGTGGGGTCGATTAATATTTTCACAAGTTCTATCTTACACGCGCTACACAAAAAAAGAGAGAGCAAACTTCATAATACTTACATGTTTTCGTACTGAAAATAGTTTTCGCATAAAAAAGTTTTCCTGCATAAATTTTAGTTTTGCAATGGAAGGAATATCATATTTTACTGGCCAAGAACAATTTTCGCCGTTGTTCAGCCTTATGTTTACAATTTGTTCAATGAATTTTATTCTATTTATAATGTATATATTTGCTCGTATATGCGTGTATGTATGTATAAAATTAAGGTTATTACTTTAAACCAAGTATAACGTTTCTTGGTGGGTAGGGGTAGTCAGAATACTGAGAGTAGGATTAAATTCTAATCAATTCTTATTAACTGAAATTCAGACTTAAATTCCACTCTATAGATTTCAGTTTTTGCGCACATTTTATTGTCGGCAAGAATAGCTGCGACGAAGCAAAAATTTGGATATAGTTGGAATACACATTTTACATAAACTTGAAATAGCAACGTCATCCAGCAGAATCAGATTTGTTAGAGTTAATGGATCATGACGTATTGGGAAAGGTCATGACGTGAACAAAAGTCAGAATGACAGAAATTCGATTATTTACAATATTTACATTATTTACATTATTTACATTTGACAGATATTTGCCCTCAGCTTGTTTGTTAACACAACGTTTCGGCTGATATAACCCCCAGCATTCTTCAGGTGTCTTGGGGAAATTTTGAACCTGGGTTCTCATTCCTAGGGTATTTTTTGTATTTTTCGATGTTATTATTATTATTATTATTATTATTATTATTATTATTATTGTTGTTGTTGTTCAGGTCACTTCTTGGAATCGAACGTGGGATCTTGGGGTTAGTAGCCCGCGCTCTTAACTTTTACGCCATATACCCGTGGGCATATGGCGTAGTGGTTTACATTATTTACATTATTTACATTTAACGGATATTTATCCTCATCTTGTCCTTAACAATATTCTTGATATTTGTCCTCACCACAACCACAACCACAACAACAATAACAACAACAACAATAATAATAGTAATAATAACATCGAAAAATACAAAAAAGTACCTTAGGAAAGAGAAACCAGGTCGAATGTAAATAATGTAAATAATGTACATAATTCCTCATCTCTTAAATATAGAACAGGAATTCGATTAGTTTGATTTTTAAAAGTTGTTGATTTAAAAAATTTTATAACTGTCAACTTAGTAAATTTCCGAGATGGAACACAGAGCGCCATTCCTATTTAAAATCCATCAATGAATGTGTGTGTGTGTGTGTGTGTGTGTGTGTGTGTATACTTCGTTTTTGTCTCTGGTCTGCAAGATTCTTCAGGTAAATTTGTGTGTTCAAGCATATTTTGTTGTGTGTAGGGAGAGTTTATGCCAATATTATTTACATAATGCGTGTATTAATACTATTGTCCTAATGACTCTCTCTAGACACAACAAAATGTGTGTGTGTGTGAGTATAAAAGAGAAAAAAGCGAGTGAGAAAGTGTTTTTGTATATATACAGGTCTATAAATAATTACAACACCCACCCAACCACAATCATACACATCCACACACATTTACTGCTAGATAAATGGACGCCGTAAATACGGTCTCACTTTTAATTAATTTGTTCCGGTATTTCTTGTTTCTCTCATTTCTTTTCCTTCTCTTTGATAACATGTATACACAAAGCATTGGATTTTCGAGGGGATGGGTCATTCACGCATTTATTGTCACTGTCCACACTCTTACATTGTTTTCTTTCATTTCATATTTCCACCATGTGTTTTATTCGTCTGACTTTATGCATTATTTTCTTGCTTGTCACTTCCTTGTTCCATAATCTTACTGGATTTATTTATGATTATTAACTGCTTATCTGCCAATGTATCTGTTTATATATCTATCTATGTGACTACATTAATGTGTATATGTGTTTATATACCTCTTTATAATTGTAAGTGTATATATATATATATATATATATATATATATATATATATATATATATATATATATGTATATATATATATATATATTTCTTTTACAGATGGAAATATCAAATGTATATCATTTAAATCTTCTGAAAGTGCTGCTGGCTTTGGGCCTTATCTGTTTTGTGAATTTGGCAAGTGGAAACCCACAGGATTTTGTAGCCCAAAGTTACTTTGAAAAACTATCCGAACCAAACTGCTTGCCGGATTTACAAACGAAAGTAGTAAAATCGGCGACATCCATAATTGAATGTGCCTCGTATTGTTTGCGAAGCAATTATACCGCCTTTAGGTATTGCGATGACGAATGTATGCTATATGAAAAGGACAAGGGAGAGATTATGATGGGACCTAACATTTGCTCGTGTACTCTGTATTTTAAAATAGACACTGACGGTATGTAAATAACACTTTCTTGAAATTAAATTATTTCCATTATATTTCATTTCAGGTGTTATGCCTTATGCAGTACAAGGTAGATACACTACTATTTGTATCTGTAGATACAATGGTAGTGTATCTACCTGCTACGTGTAGATATACTAACCAGTATTCTCGTAGCGGGAGCGTACGCATTAGCCCACAGCTTCCCACCTCATAGCTATCCGTCGCATGCACCAGTACGGACACGCTGGCCATCTCCCGCTAAATCATCCGACCAGGGCGTTACTTTCATTCAACGCAGCAGCTGCGGGATGCAAGAGGCCTCGTGGCTGGAAGAGGCACCAGATGGCTGGGCATGATAAGCACTTCTGACAGGCCCTGCATCAGATGGCTGGACATGATAAAGCAAGATCGCGAGAGGCTTCACGTCGCCTTCGAGGATGCAAAGTACCTGGCTCGAACCGCCAGCGATGGAGAACACTGGTGAACCAAGCCGGCTCTCCGCATGATGACATCTCTAGAACCACTGACCTGAGATGACCCTCGTCTCATCAAGCAAAAGCATGAATCAATCAAGAAATATTCTGGTCGCGTATCAAACTTAGGTTGCATCTGTCTTCTTTTCCACTTCGTTTGTCTGCTCAGTAAATCAGTTGATTGGTTGATTTCTTCATTCTTCGTTCATTCATTTGTCCATTTTGTAGTGAATCAGAAAATATTCCTTTCTACTCTAGGCACAAGGCCCCAAATTTTGGGGGATTGGGGGCAACTCGATTAGATCAACCACAGTATGCAACTGGTACTTAATTCATCGACCCCGAAAGGAGGAAAGGCAAAGTCAACCACGGCCAAATTTGAACTCAGAACGTAAAGACGGACGAAATACCGCTAAACATGTCACCCGGTGTGCTAACGTTTCTGACAGCTCCCCGTCTTTGAATCAGAAAATATTCTTTTCTACTCTAGGAACAAGGCCCGAAATTTTGGGTGAAGTGGTCAGTCGATGAGATCGAGCCCAGTACACAAATGGTATTTAATTTATCAACTCTGAAAGGATGAAGGACAAAGTCGACCTCAGAGGAGTTTGATCTCAGAACGTAATGACAGACGAAATACCTATTTCTTTACTACCCACAAGGGACTAAACACAGAGAGGAAAAACAAGAACAGACAAACGGATTAAGTCGATTATATCGACCCCAGTGCGTAACTGGTACTTATTTAATCCACCCCGAAAGGATGAAAGGTAAAGTCGACCTCGGCGGAATTTGAACTCACAACGTAGCGGCAGACGAAATACCTATTTCTTTACTACCCACAAGGGGCTAGACACAGAGGGAATAAACAAGACAGTCAAACGGAGTAAGTCGATTACATCGACCCCCTGTGCGTAACTGGTGCTTAATTTATCGACCCCGAAAGGATTAAAGGCAAAGTCGACTTCAGTTGAATTTGAACTCAGCACGTAGCGGCAGACGAAATACCGAAAAGCATTTCGTCCGGCGTGCTAACGATTCTTCTAGCTCGCCGCCTTTGAATCAGAAAATATTGAATCTACAATGTTGAAGTTATTAAACAAAAACTGCTTAATAAACTTTAATAAATATTTCTCTTAAGGCGGCGAGCTGGCAGAAACGTTAGCACGCCGGGCGAAATGCTTAGAAGTATTTCGTCTGCCGCTACGTTCTGAGTTCAAATTCCGCCGAGGTCGACTTTGCCTTTGATCATTTCGGGGTCGATTAAATAAGTACCAGTTACGCACTGGGGTCGATATAATCGACTTAATCCGTTTGTCTGTCCTTGTTTGTCCCCTCGTGTTTAGCCCCTTGTGGGTAGTAAAGAAATAGGTATTTCGTCTGCCGTTACGTTCTGAGTTTAAATTCCGCCGAGATCGACTATGCCTTTCATCCTTTCGGAGTCGATAAATTAAATACCAGTTGCGTACTAGGGTCGATCTTTTCGACAGACCCCCCTACCTCCGCAAACATTTCGGGCCTTGTTCCTAGAGTAGAAAAGATTAAATATTTCTCCTTATAATTTGTGTCTTTTGCGTTTTAGTTTTGAAAAATTAACTTTAGCAAATTATTTGGACATTTTTGGCAAACTACGAGTTACAACGAAAATAAGATGCAAAAGAAAATACGCTGGGGCAAAATTCAACGGCAACAAAGAATTTTGTCTTTCACTGCTTCAAGACAATTGAATTTGGTAATTCATTAGAATTACAAAATACATTAAATTCTGAGCAGAAGTGTAGAAGAATACTCTGTAGATTTCATTCGTGAAATTCATTATTTAGTATAATGTCAAATGTAAGGCCGAATGGAATCGGTTGCGCCACTGATACAATCCAGTGCCGTATCTAATAACGTCGCTTTCAAATTCTATCAATGTCCGCTAGCGTCTATAATCTAAGCACCAGCTAATTACTATGGTCCTTGAGATAGTCTGTACCCTCTCCTTAAATCTATGGAACTCTCCCAATCACAAATTAATATTAGGTCCAATAATTTCGTTTTAAAATATTACAAAATATCAGGGCAAATCGAACGTAGAATACATTGTCTACGGGTCTATTTTACTATTTCCTTCGGTTATGTAACTGGGATTTTGGTGGTCTGCTATACATTACCACAATATGTATAATGATTTAGTATCTGCTGAAGACATTTCCTTATTTTGTTAAACCCATATAACTCTGTTTAGCGACTCAGTTCACCAAGGACCAACAAGACTAAAATATACCCGTAGGTGTCCCCTTGCCGGAAAGCAAACGGCAGTTCTTTTCCTTGCTGCTGGTAAATAAATTTTAAATTTCTTGAAATTATCTCCACTTTCCTTTCAAAGTCACGGAATGGTAACAGTAGGTTTTTGTTTGCTACCTCTCCAACTAAAAGGGAAATTTTACTGAAGGACAAGTTATGAGAAATGTAAGTGGTGTAAATATTCCTCTATCAATCAGTCTTTTTAAATGAACTTACTGAGACGATTAAAACACATTACGGTCTTAGTCGAAAAATAATTACAAAAGCTGTTCGTATAACAATTAATTCCAATGAACTCTTACAATCATTAAAGTGACAAAATCAATTCTTCAATATATTTATTCTCATAACAAAACTGCTTTTAAGCAATGAAACACTACAAGATTTTGTCATAGCATGGCTCCAGCTTGACTGTAACCAGCAAAACTGTATTCAGTCTGACTAAATCAAATCTTTTGTAGATAGATATCTTCTCTGAATAATTTATTCTCTGAAAAACTGTTAGTTTTCTACACCAACAAGGGTACATTCTTGTATATTTACTTAGCACTTCTCCAACCGCCACTTCAGAAAGTACATGGAAGTCAATACCCCACTGATGAGGACGTAATAAAACAGAAGCATGTTAGTTATTATTTCCTCTATTTGACGAAATAAATTAGAATTATACTACTACATATTAATATTCTAGTTTTTTTTTTATAATTTTTCCTTTGCCCAACACTACCTAAACTGTTTTTCAGGTAGATGGCATATATGAATTAGTCATTAAGAAATATCATTTTTCTAATATTAATTAAGAACCTGTATTCCCATGATATTTATCAATTAGACTTTTTATTCGTAACTCTTTCTCTAAAATATGAAATTTTAGCTTAAAGCCTTGTTTGTCATCTTACATTTAAAACATTCGTTAATAATTTATCCTTCACACAGGTCCAGATAATTATGTGAACATGTTTGAAATGACTGCAGATGGCTTTACAAAAAATCCTCTTTATCTGTATTGGGACAGTTTGCCTATCAAAGAGGTAAAACAATTTTCAGTTTTTCTTAAATGATTGTCTTCTAAAAAAGGTAAACAAAATAACACAAAGATCGCCTGCTTCTTTTGAATTTGGTTTCTAAGATTCCTGATGTAAATTCGTGGGTAGAATCAGAGTTTCGGTGTATCTCAAGGAGTGTCATTATTTACTCTTTTACTCTTTTACTTGTTTCAGTCGTTTGACTGTGGCCATGCTGGAGCACCGCCTTTAGTCGAGCAAATCGACCCCAGGACTTATTCTTTGTAAGCTTAGTACTTATTCTATCGGTGTCTTTTGCCGAACCGCTAAGTTACGGGGACGTAAACACACCAGCATCGGTTGTCACGCGATGTTGGGGGGACAAACACAGACACACAAACATATACATAGATACACACATATATATATATATATATACATACATACATACATATATATATATATATATATATATATATATATATATATATATATATACACACATATATATATATATATATATATATATATATATATATATATATATACGGCGGGCTCCTTTCGGTTTCCGTCTACCAAATCCATTCAAAACGCTTTGTTCGGCCCGAGCTAAAGTAGAAGACACTTGCCCAAGGTTCCACGCAGTGGGACTGAACCCGGAACCATGTGGTTTGTGAGCAAGCTACTTACCATACAGCCACTTCTACGGCCAATTAAAAACACATGACCTGGTTCCATTACACTAATTTATTATGTATTTCACAATGGGTCAACTATTTAATGGAATCTCCAACTTTATCAACGGTGCAAAAGTGGCCAGCTGAATTTAAGAGGAGAACGGAGAGGGCCCAAGGTCTGGACGTCCTGCACCTGCCAGCACCGAGGAAAACATGATGATGGATGGCAGGCGGTTGATTTCTATTCAAATAGTCAATGCTATTATCATCACATGTCTTGTAAGTGCGTTCAGAATATTCTGCGCAATGAACTTGGCACGACGAACGCTTCTGCTCGGTGGGTGCCAAGTCTTCTCTTACCTGATCAAAAGCACACCAGGTCGATCACATCATGGCAAAATCTGACATTGTTTGAAGCAGATTCAGCTGATTTCATTGAGTAATTTCTACCTCAGGATGAGTGTTGGTTTCATCACTTTGATCCAGAGACGAAGAGAATGAATGCAGTAGAAATGCCCTTCTTCGCCTGCTCCAAAGAAGGACGAAATTGTTTCATCTGCGGAGGACGTAACAGCCTCAGTTGTGGGGACTGCTAAAGTATTGTGTTTATTGACTATCTTCAAATTGGCCAAATTATCAATGGAGAGTAATATGCCAATTTGCCGAGGCACTTACGAAAGACAATCAAGACCAAAGGCCCAAGAAAACTGACCAGAGGGATCTTGTGGCATTAGGAAAACTCTCCAGCATACAAGTCCTTGGTTTCAATGGCTATTGAGCGTGGCTGTAGCTTTGAATTGCTTGATCACAGTTTCTATTCTTCTGATTAGGCCTTATTTCACTATCATTTGTTCCACCAACGTGCAAAAACACTTGGCTGGATGCCAGCATCACAGTGATGATGATCTCGTATCTGCTGCTGATGACGTTTTCGACCAGCAGGATGAAAAGTTCTTCATCATTGGGATCCAAACACTGCAACACTGATTGAAGGAGTATGTGGACGGACTGCAAGGAGCATTATAGGGAGAGTACTATGCCAATTTGCTGAGGCAGTTACGAAAGGCTATCGAGACCAAAAACCCAGGAAAACTGACTAACACCGATTGAAGGAGTATGTGATCTGCAAGGGGCACTATATTGAAAAATAGACTTCATTTGGTCACATTCCATGAGAGTATCTCAGCCGACCCTCGTACATATATGTATGTATGTATGTATGTATGTATGTATGTATGTATGTATGTATGTATGTATGTATGTATGTGTTTATATATATATGTATGTATGTATTTATGCGTGCGTGTATGCATACATATAAAGATAGATAACATACACATAAATGGGTATGTGTGTGTGTGCGCGCGTATGCATGTGTGTGCGTGCGAGATATAGACAGTGGGAGAGAGAGAAGGAGCGTATTCTCGTTGAGAATATCTGATTAGAAATATAGAAGAAAAATTGTGAAAGTGTGCTTCAAAATACAAAGGCCTTATCGCGAAAACTTGAAAGAAATGGTGAAAGCGTTGAAAGAGTGAAGTGAGGGTTTGAAAGATTTTATAGAGAATTGTCTCATACCAAAACCTATGGAAAGGAAATTTAGGGCTTCTAAGTTGAGACAACACAGATATTTTAAGTACAGAAAAGGGACAATTTACTTTTCATTGCACAGAAAAACACATATCAGAAATCTTAGTGCTGTAGTAGATTACTACCCCGCCATCTGAACGCATCTTTTTCTGTAGTAAATGGAAAGCAACTTTTCGTAGCAGCTGAGGTCAGACTGACGAGAAGCCACATGTATGGAGATGCAAACCATCTAAAAGCTTTATGTCCGGTGCACACATACAAAATGAAGAAATGAGGAATCCTCCAGCCTCTGTTTTCATCAACTTCACCATAACAGCAGCATCAGCAGCATCAACTGCAGCTGTCTGAAAAGCAACAATATAAATATATCAACAACGGATGCACTAAAAGAACGAGATAAAAAGTCAACAATATCGGCAGCAGACAGCAATGCCACTTCCAAGGAAAAGAAGAATGTGACGTACAGCGCCACTATCCAAAGAAACTTCACTCAGTCAAACTCCCGACACAAAATAATACAAGAATGCGCAAAATACCCATTGTACCTCTCTCAGATTTCTCCGACATTGAAAACTCGACTCATGACGAACTTAGTTTGGGAGTGACAAGTAGAATAGATACTCGTAAAGGAAAAGAGATTTTAAAAAATGGAGAATTGAAAATGCTGTAGCAGACAAAACACGAAGAGACTAGAGGACAAGACACAGAAACAGACAGACCATCACACCAGGCACATCAACAACACTAACATCAACACAACCACAAACCTTTTCAAAACTAGAAACACCACCAATATTATAAACACATCGACAAACGAAGACATATCACAATGCAAGCCAACAACATGAACAGCATCCTCAAACTTTGCAATCAAAAAGTATCGTCAAATATACGACCATACACAGAAAGAACAACAAAACATATTCCTCAATACAATGAATACATCACAAATCCACATAACATCCCAACTCATATAAGTATCATAAAAACAGCGCAAGAAATCTACAACAAACTAGAAACAAAATATCCCAAGGGGATGGGAAATTCCGAGAGCTATCAATAAAAATTCTACAACGAGATGCTTGCAGAGATACCTATATCTAGCTGGAAGGGTGGAAAATCTATCTCTTCACAAAAATAGAGTGAGGGTTTTTTCACTCTCCTTCTCTCTCTTTGCAAAAATTTCCATACTCATAATAGGCGATGTGAATGCATATAATCTGGAGTCGCCTTGGATGCTCAATGATCTCAAGTCACTAGATATCAATGTGGTGGCTATCGGCGTAACAGAATTTCCGAGGCACGAGCATTTGTACCCATCTTCGGTGACTACGAACTGTTTGCATCTACAAAACTTCCGGGAATGCATGATGGAATAGTTGCGTTGTTTCAGAAAGGTCTTGATCTCTGAATACGGACCATTTTCCTAGACTCAGAAAATAAATCGGTGGAGCTGGACATGACTTACATCATAGGCCATGCCTTCAGAATAGAAGCACAAAGGATATCCTTCTCAACATCAAACCGAAGGGCGGGGTGTTTCAACACCATATCCACTTGCCTAGTATGTGGAGTGGGTGGCAAATGCTCTCATCGCATCTATAATTTACTACCCTCTGTATTGGTTTCCTCTGCTTTGTGGATGGTGAAAATGGTGTGCTAATTCTTCAGCTTTCTATGGAAAGGACGCATTCTACTGCTCAGGCACTCCATTTGCAGTCTACATCAGCTGAGTGGAGGACTGGGTATACCGTGGCTGATGACTTGCAGACATGCAATGAGGCTACGACATCTCCAGTGTTTCTGTGGCGGGGAGCAGGTATAGTTGCCGTTTGTTAGACACACTTTTCTGCTGCTAGTCTCTCTGTCAGTGCTGCAGTACTAGATGAAACGTTAACCGAGTCTGGGCGCCTGACAGCTGGAGAGTCCTCAGATGCTTGCATCTCTCTGCCAGTAAAGCAACGCAGTCGGTGGTGGCTGTTACTTTGTCGCATTCCATAGAGGATTAGTGAGGTGTAAGAGCGATGTCGTCATCAGAGAGCTTCTGATGGGAATCCACTGGCTGCTCTGTTCCGGAGGACTTTCGGGCCAGAGTCTATGGATAATATACAAAGATGTCTGTTATGGCAGTGGTAAATGGTACTAGATCGGCATTGGTGGTTTGAGATGAACTCTTCGGGTATGGTAGTGCCATAAGCCATGCCTGTCCGAGATGCGAGCAGAGCAACGAAACTGTCCTGCCCGCGCTCGTATATTGCTCAAGCATCGTTGATTTGTGGAGTTAAGGTCGAACAGTTGCTCTCTCTACCATTTTCCTTCTTCGCTTTTCTCTCCCTCTCTATCTCTTCAGTCACTTTCTCCTCTACCCTCACTCTCTTTTTCTTTATATGTATCCACACTCACTCACACTCTCTCACTCTTTATCCGTGTCTTCTATTTGCGTCCTCTCTCCCTCCAACTCTCTCTCTCTCTCTCTTTCTCTTTCTCTCTTTCCCGTCCCCTTTATCTCAGATTATTTCCTAATCCTCCTTTCCTTTCTACTTGCAGGTGAGATTAAATCTGAAACACGATTCCGATGTTGTTCAACGTTTATCTTTCAATGGAACGGGGTCGAATGCTTCATCGTGGTTCGAGGTAGATAAAGTTATTTCTCCAGGCACATGGATATTTAATGACAAAGAGGAATTCCTTTTCAATAATAAGTATATATTATCCTGTTTCTTTCTTACGTTGTTTTTTAAGTAACACAATGATTTGATGATAAATGATTTCACTAAGTCACACTCAAAACTGAGGTCAGAAACCAAGCAACCACGAGAAATTCATCCGTTATATAAATGATTATAATAATTGTTTCTGTTTTTGAGAGAAGGGAATAAATTGTGTAAGGGATTAGTGGATGTCTAACTATTCTACCAGCTTGCCACCTAATTATTCGTAACACACCACACACCCTCTCACACACAACACAGATGCATACATATGTATATATTACAAATATTGGATTTCTATATGTCTCAGAGAGACATAAGCGGTGATGGAGCGATATAGTGGTCGTATACTGTCAACTCAATGTGACAGTCCCGTAAGGGAATTACACCACCACCATTTAGCCCTAGGAATCATCGACGTCTCCAGTCGGCTTTGACACATTTTCTTTATTATAGGCACAATGGCCTGACTGAAGAGGGGACATAACAATACAATACAGGACATGGGGTACATATAATAAAAATAAAAAGGGTGATATGAAATGAAATGAATTAATAACAATGAATTAAATGAAATGGCTTACGAGCCCTACAAAGCTCTCAGTTTCATTTATATTACAGTTATACTATCTGGGGTGTTCGTCCGTTATGTAAACGAGTAATTCATCTTGCTCTATAACTCCAGGCAATCTGTTATATCGAACGTAATACTTTATGGTTACAACTGTATCTGAAAACAATTTTTAAAATTTATTTACCGTCTCTTTTTCCACTATTGCAGCCTTTGTGTGGTTATCGTACATCCTCGGGTTCAATTTCACTCTCGTTAGATTTTTCATTACTGCTAATTTTTTCTCAATTTCTTTATCTTTTGTGTACAATATTACAGCTCTGAGATTCTTTCCTTTGGGTCTTCATCCTTCCTTGCATGTTTTCAGACATTTTTCCACTTTTGTTGACCATTTTATCACTTCCTCCCAACTCGAACCTTCACTCACTTTAATTGCTGTATCTCTCCCTTCGTGCGTTCGATCCTGTCTCGTCAGCATACTTCTTTTTAGTTTTTTTTCTTTTTTTGGTCTTTGGGTGGTGATTCCACCCGTGTTCGCTTTCTATCCTCTTTTTCTTCTGTTCTTTCCTCTTCTTTCTCCTTCAGTAACTCGTCGTCACTTTCCATATTATATCCTAAATCCTCTGTCAAAGCTTTTATTGCTTCCTCCAGTGTCATCTTCTCTTGTATTTCTCCTTCAGGACACACATCTTTCATGTGCCCTCTTTTCTTACATTTATAACACACTGGAGGTCTCCCCTTCACCACGACTCTCAGACGTGTCTTGTCGGAGAACACCAACTCCTCCGGGATGTTATACAAATCTGGCATGGTTATGTGAACTACGACTTGCACCGCATAACCCCACCAGTTTATTTCATTCGACTTTTCCACCTTAAGTATATCCAAGTTCTCCTTGCTGTTGTAGATTATTCTAGTATTCTTTCGGTATCAAGTTTCGGTGGGATTTTGCTTATTCGTATCCTCACTGCTCTTTTTTCACAATAACTAGGGAGTAAAACCCATTTTTCCGATCTCAACACTGTCGTTGCGTTTCTTTTCACTTCGTCTTCATTTTCAAAGCGAACGTCTACCGTAGCGTATTTTCTACCTCTATGCCTTTAATTTCTTGTAGACATTTTTCAATCTCTTCCACCTCTGCTACTTCTATTCTCTTTGAGACCACATTCCATGTGCTGTATGTTACGGGTTTTTTTCTCCACTTTTTTCACTTCGTCTTCAGGTAGTGTAACCCTCAGACAGTCTCCTTCCTTCTTGAAGCTGTCGTAGTATTTCCTCAAATTTTCCTTCTCTATGATTATTTCTTCCAACTGTAATTTGTTCGCAGCCAGGCCCTTGCCTGCTGCTCCCGCATAAGTTTGAGCTTGCATACCCAACAAAAAATTCAACAATTCAACACGATGCAACAGTTCTCAACAACAACAATCAACAAAATTCAACTCACAACCGCAAATCCGAAAAACCGACACAAACACAGTTCAGGGTCACCGGCCTCGCTCGCTGAGATGACTGCAACCTCTCTGCAAATATATCATATTATCAGTAAAATATATTTATTGATCACCGAAATTAGAAATATTGAATTTCAGAGAGACTTAAGCGGTGGTGGAGCGATATAGTGGTCGTATACTGTCAACTCAATGTGACAGTCCCGTAAGAAAATTACACCACAGGAGACGTCGATGTTTCCTAAAGCTAAATGTCGGTGGTATAACATCTCGGAGGAGTTGGTGTTCCCCGACAAGACACGACATATACACACATTTTAGTTATGATATCATTTTTGATAATATTAAATTTTATTTGTATACAACATAACAATATTGTTTATAAACAATCACCAATAGTACTCCAAGATAAAATTTCCTCTGTATTAACATCATAGGTTTTACTAGCGTCTTGCCGATTTAACTGGTAATTAACTTAATGATTTAGGATCTTCCTCTATCCAGCCTCCTATTATAGACAGTTAATCTATACCCAATTTACTAATCCTAATGTTTTGACAATATTTATGACTATACCTAGCCATAAGCTGTCAACACACTCTTGCACTTCATCCCAAACAGACACAGTCCTATAGTCTTAGATCTAGTAAATAAAAAGACAAATAAATTAGAAGTGAACCACAATTCTTTAGAAGCTATGGACCCAGTGGGTTGTATGCCTTTCTTGGAAGTGTAGTCTATTCTTAGATACAATAGCGACAACATTTATTTCTTCCATCTTCTTGTTCTGTTAAAGTATTTGAGAAAAATTATATTAATGTGTCCAACTGATTAAAATTCTATTTATTTGTGCAGCTGATGATAGCTTTGCATATAAATTGATGTAATGCTTGCATTGTTCAATTACATGGAGTCGCTCGAAACGGTCGAACTGAATCAATTCTTGATATCCTGTTGCTTATTTTGTTTTTATTCTCATTCGAAATGTATGGATAATACCGGACTGATTTAGCGCTTAAACTTAAATACATAATTCAACTGAAACTCAGTTCTTTTTTATACATACATACATACACACACACACACACACACACACACACACACACACACACACACACATATATATATATATATATATATGAATAAATAAATGGGGTTTAACGCAGGTGTAATCAAATATTTTTACTTTCGACACATGTTTCGAAAATTCCATTGATACTATTCAAAAGAATAAATGGTATAAACAATGCAATCTTCTCCCCAGGAAAGTGAAAAAAACGAAACTCGTCAATAAGACATTTTAGCAGAAAATGATGGATTTGTATAGCGATTGAGAGAATGCTATTGTTTAAAAAAACGTTATATGATATAACGTCATAAGTAGCTTACAGAAAGAGTAGGGATATTAATAGTGAATGTTAAATATAAAGGAAATTAAAGTTTAAATTATATACATTAGTCGTAATTTATATGTATTTCATATATATATATATATATATGAAATACAAAAATGGGACAAGAATGCAAAACCTCCACGCAGACGATACAAAGAAAACAATGACGGGTCATTCGGGGTTTTCTATCCTCAGTCGAGTTACAGATTTTTCTTTGCAATTTCGGCTGGTTATACTCGTGATTGCTCCAATCTGGCCAGCCCCAAGGAAAAACTAAGCAAAGAGGATTAGTTTCCTTGGAAGAAAGCAGCGAATGTATACGAAAACAAGGACGGAAAAAACGGAGAAATGTTACACAAATATAAATGCATTTAACAGGACATAACAGGTGTCTTTCGACCAAGGACGAATTAAATTAAGTGGCATGTGTGGAAGTAAAGCCTTATGGCAGAACATATGTTTAGGCAGACACGGGGAGGAATATAGATGTTGCGCGGATGGTAATCGAACCAAGAAAGAAATATCATGCTCGGTCGAACACCGGTCAAATGGGGAGGGAAGAGAGAGGGTAGAGATAGAGGGATGGAAGAATTAAGGAGGGGCGAGAATATATGAAAGAGACACAATGAAGTGAAAGAGGAGGGAAAGTGAGCATGAAGAGAAGGCCAGGAAATGTGAGAGAGAGAGAACGAAAGAACGAAGAGTGGAATGAACGAAGTGTGAAGGGGATGATAGAAAGAAGGAAAATGAAAGAATAGAAAGAATAAGAGATTCGTACAAAATTTAGATATATATACTTACATATAAGAGAGCAAAGTGTACATGCGCCACTATAATTTATATTAAAAAAATACAAAAATAGGACAAGAACGCAAAACATCCAAACAGTTAGGTGATACAAAAAAGGGACAAGAAAACATCCAGACAGGCGATACAAAGAAAATAATGAGGGGCCATTCGGAGTTTTCTATCCTCAGTCGAGTTCCAGATTATCTTTGCAATCTATATATAAATGTGTGTTACAAGATCCCTGATGCATTAAGTGAAGTAGACGGATACACGTGGATGGAAAAGGTCACTGAAGAGGTCACAAAATTGTGACGAAAGACTTCCCGGCAATGGACAGAGGATAAAATAAGAACAGTAATAGACAAATGAAAAACAAAAGACGAAGACAGGTGGTGTAGACAACAAACAGATGTATCAGTATAGCGCTCGGGAAGTGAAAAAGTCATTAACGTTGCGAGCCTACGCTCGTCCACAGAAAGGAGCACAGAAAGAAACAAGGAGAGAAAATATAGAATGTGTAGTGACTAGCGATCTATCTTGGCGAATGCCAGACAGAAAGGTCACACAGGAGAGCTAGGGTGAAGGGGAGATAATAAAGTGGTGGTGATACCAAAACGAAGGTGCGCGTGCGTATGTATAAGAGTGTTTGTATGTGCGTGTGGAAGAGGGCTGGTGATCTTGACTTGTGCGTGTGTGTATGTGTTGTATGTGTAGGTGTGAAAATGTGGGACTGGAAAGTGGTCAGTGCTGTGTACGTGGTTTTGTGTTGTGATGTGATGTGTTGTGTTGTATGGTGGAGTATAGTGTAGTGGTGTGAGGTGTGGTGCGATGGTGTTGGGAGGTGATGGAGCCGAGTGTGGGGAAAGCAAGGGTGGTTGTGGGTTAGGCCGAGGGTGGGGGTAGAAGTGGGATATGTGGGAGTGGGTGTAAGAGCTGGAGTGGGATGGGAAGGATAGGGAAGGTGGGGTTGGAATGTGTAGGGGTGGGGCTAGGCTGGGCTTACGAGGGAGGGGTGACTGTAAGGGGAAGGAGAAGATGGTTTGGAGTGAAGAGAAGTTGGAGTCGGAGCATGAGAGGAAAGGAGGATGGGAGGAAGTAGGTGTATGTATATATATATATATATATATATATATATATATATATATACACACACATATTATGGTACTTGTATTTCATGCATTCACTTATGCCGTTGATGGAAAGGTGACAAAACTGATAGTCATAAGAACAATCGTAAAAGACTTCATAATAAACTTTATAGAATTATGCTTAAACTCTCATTTCTCATATTTGTTAGTTTCAGTCAACCTTGCTTTGAAATTAGAAACAAATTCCCGCATAGCGGTCTAAGGCAATGGCTTCTGTTATGCGATGGTATGATGAAGTACTCACAAAAGTTTACAGCTGTGCGTAAGTAATTTTGTATTGTTAACTATTCTTATTGTATGAGTGTGTGTGTGTAAGCATACACACAAACACATACATACAAACATATATATATATATACATACATACAGACAGACAGACAGACATACGTAAGTACAGACATACATACATGCAGACATACGTATGAATGTGATTATTTATACGCCTTTTTTTAAACAGAGAAATATGATGGCAGAATTGATAACGTCGCATCTTATTGCTTTTCAGTAAGGTTAGCTCTTATTGTCGAAAACAGATCAGACGCACGGAAATATTGCAGATTATTAGGTTGTGACGAAAACAAATCGAACAAGGTGAAAGTGTCTGTGTGTGTTTGTGTGTGTGTGTGTTTGTGTGTGTGTGTTTGTGCGTGTGTGTGTGTGTGTATGAAAGCGTGAACTAATGGTTACGGTTGCATTCCCGATTGCAAGATTGTGTCTTGCGAACCAATGATGCGTTCTATTCTTGAACAAAACACATTTCACGTTGGTCTCTAATTATTTGTGGCTTACTGTGTCATTGTACAGCACAAGTATTTCATTCGCATTAACGTATCATCTGTGCAGCATGTATATGTATAAGTGTGTGTGTGTATATATATATATATAAGTTCAGCAAAAATTTAGATTCAAATGAATATGGTACTTAATTTAGATGCACCAGAATTCTGTATCCATAAAAATCCGTGGGGTGAGTATAATCAAAATAAGCAACAAGAAAGACTCCGGTAATTTGGTACGATCGTTTCGTACTACATCATTTTATGAAATGTTGTAAGCATTACAACAGTTTTAAAATGTTGATCACTCATCAGCCAATTATGGAGGTTTTCCATTAATACAAAAATGTTCATATCAACATTATAGAGAAGGTAGATACATAGACAAATATGTTGATTTAAATTTTAAGAACATTTGGGGTAGTGGAGCCCATCAACTGACTGACTAAGATTCAGTTGTTCCAGACTACTGTAACGTTCTGAGAGGGAAGAACAAACAAAAGGAGGTAATAAAGATTTTCTAATTATAGAAATGGGGTAAAAGGGATGTCATAGCTCCATATAAGGAATTTATGTAGAAGACTGCATTGTCACAACTAAATGCCAATTACTACTATTTGATGAACAGATTCGGCGTTAGGAGAACTAGGTCAATGTCAAATGGTCACAATAACATTCACAGAGAATGCAGAGATCTTACAAACCCTACGCATATCATCACGACAGTTGGTCTATAAGTTCCAAGTACTTTGACACGTTAGAATAAAGGAAAAATATAAATCTAAAATTTATTCAAATTTGGAGAAAGAGACTATCACTTATTATGAGTAGGCATAGTACTTATTAACTGGGGGAAAAAACCTTATTAATCAAGTGAACATATTAGGGGTCAAAATATATACTAAGAAAGATGGAAGAGGGAAAATCAAAGAAGGAAGATATTCATAGGTATAGTAGAAGACGATATTTTATAATATGAAGAGAGGTAATTAGAAGAGAAAATTATTCAAATTTCATGGATACTGAGTTGATATTAATGGAACAACTGGATCTTAGTCAGTCAGTTGATGGGCTCCACTACCTCAAATGTTCTTAAAATTTAAATCAACATCTTTGTCTATGTATCTACCTTCTCTATAATGTTGCCACTTGATATGAAAATGTTTGTATTAATGGAAAACTTCTATAATTGGCTGATGAGTGCTCAGCATTTTAAAAATGTTGTAATACTTAAAACATTTAATAAAATGATGTAGTACGAAACGATCGTACCAAATTACCGGAGTCATTCTTGTTGCTTATTTTGATTATATATATATATATATTTATTTATGTGTGTGTGTGCGTGTGTGTGTGTGTGTGTGTGTGTGTGTGCGTGTGTGTGTGTGTGTGTGTGTGTGTGTGCGTGTGTGTGTGCGTGTATATATATATCGGGTTGTCCGCAAAGTTCGTGCCGATTTTTAAAGGAAAGAAAAAGGTCAATAAATACATGATACTACATTTTTAATCAACCAAATGTGACCCATTTTGTTGCACAATGCCTCGCCATCTTTCCTTTAACTTGAAAATACCCTCTCCCAGAATTGAGATGGTTTCATCGCAAAATATTCATCATCGTATATTTTTACATCATCCACGGAATTGAAATTTTTACCATCAAAACTATTCTGTAGAGACCTGAATAAGTGGAAATCCGAAGGAGCAATATCTGGTGAATATGGAGGATGGGGTAACATATCCCAGCCGAGCTGCAGCAATTTTTATCTGGTTCCCAAAGAAACGTGCGGTCTTGCATTATCATGTTGGAAAACAATGCCCTTCCTGTTGGCCGATTCTAGACGTTTCTCTTGAATTGCTGCTTTTAACTCGTCCAGCTGTGTGCAGTATTTCTCAGAATTAATTGTCTGGTTACTTGGGAGAAGTTCATAGTACAAAATTCCTTTCCGATCCTACCAGACACAAAGCAAGACTTTTTTAGGGTGAAGACCCGCTTTTGGGGTGGCTAAGGGTGTCGAATGTCATTTACTCTAGGATCGCTTTCTCTGAGTATTTCGGTAGATAATCCATTTCTCATCACCTGTCACAATTTGCTTTAAAAAAGGTGAGTTTTCATTCCGTTTATAAAGCGAATCACAGATGGAAATGCGATCCAAAAGCTTCTTCTCATTCAACTCATGTGGTACCCAAACATCGTAGCTTTACCAGGTGCTCATAAACGACGGATTTTGATAGGTTGAGGCTTTCTGCCAATTCTCGGGTTGCGCAATGTCGGTTATTCTCAATGAATGACTTGATTTGGTCATCATCTGCAGTGGATGGTCTGCCTGATCGCTCTTTATCAATAAGGCTACAATCTCCAGCTCGGAACCTTGCGAACCACTTCCGTACAGTTCTTTCGGATAAAGAAACATCACCGTAAATTGCGCATATTTCTTTGGTTGCATGTGAGGCATTTTTCCCTTTACGGAAAAAGAAAAGCATCACGTGCCGAAAATGAACTTCTTTATCTTCCATTTTAAAGGGTTACAGAATTAACACAGGTTATAGGAACATAAATCTTCTTCCACGAAAAGATAGCTTAAACTGTGTTCTAAATGGAGGTGTAGTCAAAGGAGGTGTATTTTATGGACTAAACCATGTTCTAAAATAAGTCGAAAGGTAAGCTATTATAAATCGGCAAGAACTTTCCGGACAACCCAATATATATATATATATATATATATATATATATATATATATATATATATATATATATATATATATATAAATAAGAGGAATTCCAACCTTGTCTGATTTTCACGTTTTATTTACAATCTTATAATGATATAAGATAATATAATATAATATAATAAAATGAAATAAAATAATAGAATGTTAAATGTTCATTCTGATTGAACTAGTACTTTCATGCATTAAATTCTGCAATCTTCAGGTTCATGTAGTAGTGGTGACAGTCATGCTTCACAATATTTGACTGTAGCGAGATGATTGAATCTGTGCTTTAAATACAGCTGTGTAGGCTCCAGAAGCTAGGTTTTGCAAACTGTATTCTGACCAATCAGTGTGTAGTATCACTCAATTACCTAAGCTGATTGGTTGGTTGAGCTGATTGGTTTAGGCGTCACGCATTGTTGGACATGTCAAGAATTTTGGAAAAATCATCTTTTTATTAGAAATATTACATTTCTAAATCTTTCAAAGGGAGTTATACAGTAGCAGCACGATAAAATGATAGTTTGTGGCCAACTTAATATGGCAGTCCCAGGAAAGGGAGGAACGTTACTGTTATTTAGCTCCAGGAAACATCTTTTTATTTCTTCCTTATTATTAGCGCTTTCGTTCCTTTCTCGAACTTGTCTAATGAAATTTTGTGAATGTACAAACAGCTTGTTCATTTATATAAAACCCCCAAAGAACATCTGTTTTATATAAATGAACAAGCTCTTTGTACATTCACAAAATTTTGCTTGAAAATTTCGGAAAAGGAACGAAAGCGCTAATAATAAATAATAAATAAAAATCTTTTCCCCAAATTCTGATGACTTTTTCTCAATATGTGTGTGTGTGTGTACACACAAAATATGCGGGTTTAGTTTGCAGGTGATCTAAACGATTGGATACGCTAGGTAAGTACTGTAACGGATTACTAGGAGTACAAGGTTATAGACGAAACGGTAGTTATGGAGCCATTGCGGATTTTCGATGCAGCGGATATAATTGTTAAACAGGACAACAAACATTAAGGCAAGGCAAACATCTCGAGTAACATACAATATTATTTTTGGAACAATTCAAAATCTTACAGCTGCTTCTGGGATATCCCCGAGTATGGGATATTATTCCCTCATCGGAGAGAAATAGAAAATAAATTAAGAAAACGAGAATGGTATATATTAATGAGATGACGACATAGTGGAAGGGAGTAAAAGAATATGGAGACAGAAAGAGAGAAGAAAAAAGAAGCATGAAAGTTCATAGTTCAACTTTCCGAAGTTATAGAAGAAACCAGAGTATGAGTCCTTAGGTGCAATCCGGCGCAGATCTATGAGCGTAAGTTCTTAGGTGCAATCCTGAGTATATCCAGTTGGGTTAAATTCCTGATATAGTAGACATCCCAAGAAAAAATGACGCGAACATATCAATGTTCAATAACAGAAAGGTAGCGGAGGTGGTTATTAAGTGGTAAAAGGAAAGAAAAGAAATAGAGAGATAGATAGAGTGAGGGTGTAGGGTTGGCCTTGTAATAAAGTAAAGTGTATAGGCGCATTGTGTCTAAGAATTGCGTACGGAGCAGCCAGGAAGATAAGAGAGAGGATGAGGAGGTAGAGGAAAATAGGGTAAAAAGATAGAGCAAAATAAAAAGAATTGAGAGAGAGAGGTAGATGTCTGGTAGTCTTAAAGTCTAAAGTTGTGGAGAAAATTTAGCTGTAACTTCTTGTGTTTTGGTTAAGGTCAGTGGCTGTAGAGTTATTTTTATCAACGGGGTCGTGGGTACGTAGTTAGTCAAGGATGGAAGAGCTAGTTGAATGTTATATTATTTATGAGTGGGAGTTAGAGTTAGGGGATTTATTGGGTAAAGGTTTTAAAAATAAATTGTTTTGACATGATACGAAATATTTCAACATACACATACATTCGAAGCGATAAGTCGCGTATTTGGTGTGGGTAACTGTTTATTAACTCCAGTTTTGAAGCGCAAAGTGAGGAAGAGAAAGTGCCACCTGGATATGTCGCTTATTTAACTAAAGCAATTTTAGAAGTTTGATCCACCATCCTTCCAAAACATGGTATCTCGTTTCAACTAGTAGGTGAGCTGAAAAATGTAGATCAAAATGCCTGACCTACACAAAGAAAACACAGCAGTAAATATACTGCGAGATTTCAACCTGGACAGAAAGAATACATTGCTAAATGCCTTTAGTAATTTTCTGCTCCCTTATATAAAATAAGAGAAAACGAAATCACCAAAAAGGATATTGAGCAACTATAAGTTACCTACACAAACGATGAACCCTAAAGCTATTAAATCCAACTGACCTATTAGGAGGCCCCGAATTTCTCTTCAACAAGAGACAGATCTTCCATATTAAAATATTGCAATTCAGACAAACTAAAGTACATAAGAAGCGACACGTCTCGTATTTGGCGTGGAAGACTATTAATCGAAAATACGATGAATAATATCTCCAACTTTGGAGCCACACCTATCAGCCTTGTTAAATAACTGGTTAATCTTCAGATGAATTAACCGAGGGAACTTTTTATTCACGATCGTAGTGATTTTCGACTGAAACTTGAACTTAGCATGCAGAGAGTTACTACAAACAACATGACTGGACACAAAATCAACAACACAATCGAGGAACAAAACGAAAATAACAGCTCAACAGATAAACAGATTCTTTCTAGCTGTTGTAATAGAAGAAAGCGTAATAACAAAGCTGATTTCTCTTGGAGTTATGAATTGAATACTGATCTATTTTAACTGCTACGCAAAAGCGAAACAAAACCCCGCCGTTGGCTATACGAATCGATTGAAATCATATTGGGACGATCTGCATCCAGAATTAAATCATTTTACTGCGAAACAACTACGCCATGAAGCAACATTTGCAGAACATGGAAAGAAGGTTAGTAATTGTAACTTTATTAAAAAATCGAAAACTAACCTTCTTACCAACTCAATAAGCAAAAACGAAAACGTGGACGATATAAGACCACCTCGTGGTTTCACATTTAGTGATATCCCAGCGGATTCAATAATCCCTGCCAACCAAACTACATTACTGGCTCAACTAACTGACCATTGTCCCCCAACTACGACTATGGTAATTAGCAGGCACAACCGCAACGATTATTGTAGTAATAGTAGTAGTAGTGGTAGTCAGGATTATATGCCTGTGAAATGTGCCCTTACTGAAATTTTCCGAGAAATAAACTAATTTGGCTTTGAAGGGCTCTCCCGAGGAGAGAGTATTCTCTATCACAGTAAGTAAAAAAACCCACCAGATATGGTATTAAAAGTTGTTAATGAAATTGGTGATAAGTATTTACAACATCGTGATGAGGCCACATTCTGACAGATTAACACCTGTCTATATGCTCTGTCTTCTACTGTAAAACAGAACATGAATGATATTTAAAAGGTAAACAAAACCGAAATAACAAAGAAAGTACCATCATGAGTTTTGAAGACAGAAATAAGGCAACTGGTTTACGGAAGACCATCAGTCATGTAATGAAGTTTATTGATGCAAACAAGCGAATCATTATACGTCCCACCGACAGAATTAAAGTAGGAGAGAGAAATGATGTTTGGAAAGAGCAAAAACAGGACACTCACTTGCGAACATACCAACGTTCAATAACTGTTATTGAACTTTGATACGTTCGCGTCTTTTTTTTTGGGGGGGGGGTTGTCTACTATATCAGGAATTTAATCCACATGGATCTATGCAGGATTGAACTGAAGGACTCATGCTCTGGTTTCCATGACTTCAGAAAGTTGAACTATGAACGTTTGTGCTTCTTTTCTCTTCTTTCTTTCCATCTCCTTGTTCTTTTATTCCCGTTCTCTATGTCATCATCTCATTAATATATACCATTCTCATTTCCCTATTTCTTCCCTCTTTGTCTCTGATGATGGAATAACATCCCACACTCGGGGATATCTCAGAAACAGCTGTAAGATTTAGAATTTTTCCTAAAATAATATTGTATGTTACTTGAGATATTTGCCTTGCCTTAATGTTTGCTGTCCTGTTTAACAATTACACACACACACACACATACATACACACACACACACATACACACACACACACACACACACACACACACACATATACAGCAGTGGGCAAATGTAGGTATATGGCTGCTTAATATGAATGAAATGTTCATTTCACTATTTCTTCATCAGTCAACTAAGGGAACTGCAGAAGATGCTAAGTTCATCGCAAGCCCTCTTCTTTTATATTTATGAGGACTTTGAGTGAATGCTTGATCTTCAAACAACTCATTTTCTTCAGCGCCAACACCGACCAGTCACCCCTTTTCTGTGCATAGCAAATGGACCCTGTTGTTAGGTATTCTGTAAACTGCTAATTTTGACGGAATTGGTCTTTGATATTCTTCTGTCCATTTCTGTCTAACCATTTCTACATTCTGTTTCCCAGTATTGCTTGATAATCTAATTTCGCTCATCGTTAGTCAAATTTCCAACCATAAATATCTGAAGCTATGGATAATTATTTTATAATAGAAATAATTAGTTCAAAAGAACATAGAATCATAGAATTCTTATCCTAAAAAGGAAAAAGAGAAATGAAAAGAACATTATTAATAGCTGTCGCCAAGCTAACATGGCAGTCCTGAAAAATAGGACGAATGCTGTCGCTGATTAGCTCCATCGCCTCTAGCTAGCTATGTGACAGACAAACTTGCGTCCATTATAACCTTGGAACAAAGGATGTCCGCAGCTTCCCCTTGCTTGTCCGGCATCCATAGAATAGTTTCGAGGTGTTTGCTCCTTATCACTGTGGATGCCCGAACAGCAAGGGGAAGCTGCTGACCTCTCCTGTACGAAGGTTATAATGGACACAGGTTTGTGTGTCACATAGCTAGTTAGAGGCGATGGTCTCTTGGAGCTAATCAACGGCAGCATTCGTCCTATTTTTCAGGACTGCCATATTAGCTTGGCGATAACTATTAATATCCAGTACCGCTGCCGTAGTCTCCTTTAGAGAGAATTAGAAATAATGATATTTCTATTTTAGAAAAGAACATTCCACTAATATTAAGCGAATGTATATCTATGTTTCCCCATCCCTGTACGTGTAGATAGGCAGATAGACAGACAGACAGACAGGCGGACAGAAAGATACACGGATAGACGGACAGAAAGATACACGGATAGACGGACAGACACACAGACAGACAGATAGATAGATGGATAGATAGATAGATAGATAGATGAATAGATAGATAGATAGAGAGAGAGAGATAAAGAGAGAGAGAGAAAGACAGACAGACAGACAGATAGATAGATAGGTAGGGTGAGCTAGCTGAAACGTTAGCACGCTGGCGAAATGCGTAGCGGTATTTCGTCTGTCGCTACGTTGTGAGTTCAAATTCCGCCGAGGTCGACTTTGCCTTTCATCCTTTCGGGGTCGATAAATTAAGTACCAGTTACGCACTGGGGTCGATGTAATCGACTTAATACCTATGTCTGTCCTTGTTTGTCCCCTCTATGTTTAGCCCCTTGTGAGTAATAAAGAAATATGTATTTCGTTTGCGGTTACGTTCTGAGTTCAAATTTCGCCGAGGTCGACTTTGCCTTTCATCCTTTCGGGGTCGATTAAATGAGTACCAGTTACGCACTGGGGTCGATATAATCGACTTAATCCGTTTGTCTGTCCTTGTTTGTCCTGTCTGTGTTTAGCCCCTTGTGGGTAGTAAAGAAATAGGTATTTTGTCTGCGTTACGTTGTGAGTTCAAATTCCGCCGAGGTCGACTTTGCTTTTCATCCTTTCGGGGTCGATAAATTAAGTACCAGTTACGCACTGGGTCGATGTAATCGACTTAATACCTATGTCTGTCCTTGTTTGTCCCCTCTGTGTTTAGCCCCTTGTGGGCAATAAAGAAATAGGTATTTCGTCTACCGCTACGTTCTGTGTACAAATATAGGTAAGTAGCGAGGTAGGTAGGTAGGTAGATAGGTAGGTGGGTTGGTCGATTGATATGCTTTTGAATTTGCCACCAATTCAAATAGTTTATTTAACTGAGTTCTCCGATTTTTTTTTCTGTTTTTGTCAAACCAAAAGACGCAGTGTCCTTCATTACTGTGCTATTGATTTGCCTCGATCTATTTAATTCATCTTCATATCTTCTACTGCATGTGTGTGTGTGTGTGTGTATTTATATCTGTGCATATATATATGTATGTCTATAATGTAAATTTTCAATACATTCAGAACTAATATTAAGTAGGTGCAATGCTTAAAACTACTCTCTAAATACTATTTTTGTAATTTCATAAATATTCCTGATTTACCCGACTATGCACCATTTGTATGCTTGTGACAACTATCTATAATTTAGTTGATATTTTTTCGCAAATCTTTTCATTTCAGGTTCTTTCGGCCTGCAACCATTAACTCTAATGAGAATAAATGTCGTACTCATGTAAAATACATCGTTCACGAAACTTCGTTTGCATACGTGGTCTCAGCAACAAGTATCCGGACTCTTGCCATAGTAAGGAAGCTGAAGCATGCAGTGTAAAGCTACTTGGAAGAGATTGACCTTGGACTCTGCTCTACATGTGGACTAGGTTTTAACGTTCTAGCTCACTTCGCTGTTTACAACAGTGCTTGGAAGGAACGTGTGTAGTGTGTGATTGTCGCATTGCCCATGACAGAGAAAGTTGAACAGAGAATCTGCATTAAATTTTACTAAAAGCTTGGCGATACCTGCTCAGAGGCCTACGCAAACTTTTCATCGTTCTCGACTCAATCAAGGGGTGCAGTTCTATATTTAAGAGATGAGGAAAATGTACATTATTTACATTATTTACATTTGACTGATATTTGTCGTTATCTTATTTGTTGTTGACACAACGTTTTGGCTGATATACCCTCCAGCCTTCATCAGGTGTCTTCTCATTCCTAAGGTATTCTTCGATGTTGTTATTATTATTAATATTATTATTATATATTATTATTATTATTATTCAGGTCACTGCCTGAAATCGAAGTCAGAATCTTGGGGTTAGTAGCCCGCGCTCTTAACCACTACGCCATATGCCCAAGGACTATTATAGAGTGAAATTTAGGGCTTATAAATCCAATATTTTCCTATCCTTCCTTAATACGGGTGCCCATCTGCTACTGATATCTGCACTCGATCTGCTTAGGAAGTTGTTGAGTCCTAGCATATGTGCTGCTTCTTATAGTTTTCGTATCTTCCAGTTCGCTGCCTGTTATTTTAACTTCATCCCACGGGTGTGGGTCCCTATTTTTCCATATATCATCAACTATAACCGATTTATCAATATCTCCCTGTGTTACAGCTTTGCGATGTTTGTCTTCCCTTATTTCGAGGGGGTGGCATGTTTCGTCTTTGTATAACCTATCACAGCTGCATGGGATGGAATACATGCAATCTTTGACACATTCTCTTCTATTGGTGGTTTTACTCGAAGAAGATATTTGCGAAGTGTTGTAGTACACTTGAATACTGACCTGATGTCACATGGGTCGCATATCTTTTGTATCTTTTCGGAGAGGCCTTTCACATAGCGTAGACAGACTGTGGACGGCTTATTGGTTTCATCCCCTCTTTTCTTCATAATCGGGGTGGATAGTATGTTTTTGGGGTTGTTGTTGCTTAATAGATTGTTATTAAACTTGATAATTTCTTCGTGGTGTGTTTCACGATCGCTACTTATATTCTTTGCTCGATGTTTTAGGCACTGAGCAATCCATCTCTTTACACTATTGTGGGAATTGAAGTTGAGGTATCGTCCAGTGAAGGTCGGCTTGAGGTATGCGGATGTCCTGAATCCATACTTGGTGCGTGTTTTTAATACGTCCAGGAATGCTAACTGATTGTCTTTCCCCTTTTCCATTGTGAACTCTATGGATTGCTTTATTGAGTTCACATGATCTAACAGCACTTGGACATGTTCCTGGTGGGGCCAGAGTATAAATGTGTCATGAGCATATCACAGCCATAGGGTTGGTTTTAGTGGTGTTGATCCTAACGTCAATTCTCAAACTATTCCATTTATATATTCGCTATTATCGGTGATAATGGCGAACCCATAGCTGAACCCGCTTTTTGTCAATATATACATCAGTGTCCATACTGAAGTAGGTAGTTTCTGCACAGAAATTCAACATTTCCATGAAGTTTCTTATTAGTATACTCTGGCTCCATTAGGAAGATGTCCAAGTGCTGCTAGATCGTGTGACCTCAATAAAGCCATACATACAGTTCACAATGAAAAAGGGAAAAAGACAATCAGCTAGCATTCCTGGACGTATTAATAGCACGCACCAAGTATGAATTCAGGACATCTGTATATTGCAAGCCGACCTTCACTGGACGATACCTCAACTTCAATTCCCACAATCCATAGGGTGTAAAGAGAGGGATTGCTCAGTGCCTAAAACATCGAGCAAAGAATATAAGTAGCGATCGGGAAACACACCACGGAGAAATTATCAAGTTTAATAACAATCGATTAAGCAACAGCTATCCCAAAAACATACTATCCACTCCAATTGCGAAGAAAAGAGAGGAAGAAACCAATAAACTATCCACAGTCTGTCTACGCTATGTGAAAGGCCTCTCCGAAAAGATACAAAAGATATACGTGACATCAGGTCAGTATTCAAGTGTAATACAACACTTCGGAAATATCTCCTTCGAGTAAAACACGCCAATAGAAGAGAATATGACTAAGAACTGCGTGTATTCCACCCCATGAAGTTGTGGTAGGTTATACAAATGCGAAACATGCCGCCCCCTCGACATAAGCGTAGACGAATATCGCAAAGCTGTGACACGAGGAGATATTGATAAATCGGTTATAGTTGATCATGTATGGAAAAATAGGGACACACCTCCGTGAGATGAAATTAAAATTACAGACAGCGAACACCACTGGAAACTACGAAAACTAAAAGAAGCAACACATATGCTAGGACACAACAATCTCCTAAGCAGACTGAGTGCAGATATGTGTAGCAGATGGGCACCCGTATTAAGGAAGGATAGGAAAATATTGGATTTATAAGCCTTAAAATTCACTCTATAATTGCCCTTGAGTATATGGCGTAGTGGTTAAGAGCTCGGGCTTCTAACCCCCAAGATTCTGACTTCGATTTCAAGCAGTGACCTGAATAATAATAATAATAATAATAATAATAATAATAATGATAATGATAATGATAATAATAATAATAACAACAACAACAACAAATAACCCAGGTTCGAAATTTCCCCAAGACACCTGATGATGGCTGGAGGGTATAACAGCCGAAGCGTTGTGTTAACAACCAGCAAGATGAGAACAAATATCCGTCAAATATAAATAACGTACAATCAAGGAGATCTTGTGCAATTGAAACCCGAGTGTCATTTTGGTCAGTTGAAAGCAGTTTTGATACAAACTTGGCAAACATACGTTTCATACCCAAATTTTCAGTGATGATGGACTGAACCGTAACTCATCTTGACATCCTCTCATAACTCAGGGATTGCGATTCGTCCATTTCCCCTCACTCTGCACGAACATCAGTGATGTTTTTTCTGCTTTTGCTGGTTACGGGTCTCCCAGAACGTTAGTCACTATCGACATTTTCTCGTCCATCTCGGAAACGTCTGAACTACTCCTACACTTGTGTGTGGCCCATACACTCCTCTCCATATGCTTTCTACAACATCGCATAGGCCTCTGAGCAGGTATTACCATGACAACTTTCTGTCATAGTCAGTGCGCCGATCACACACTAGACACCGTCCTTCCAAACCAATGATGTAAACAGCGGAAGTAAGCTAGAACGTTAAAACTGAGGCACACACACATACATACACACACATTCATACATGCATACATACATACATACATACATACATACATACATACATACATACACCTACATGCATACATGCATGCATACGTATATACATACACACACATATAGATTCATACCTACACATACATACATATATATATATATACAAACACGTACATACATACATACATACATATATACATCATACACTCATACATACATACTTACATACCTATACACACATACATACATACATACATATATACATACACATACATACATACATGCATGAATACGTACATACATACACACATACAGATTCATACACACGCATACATACATATATTTACACACACGTACATACATACAGAAATACATACCTAAGAACATGCACACATGCATAAATACATACATACATACATACATACACACACGCGCACACATACATACAGTTATACATGCATACATATATACATACAAACATACATAAGTATATGCACACATGCATAGATGCATACATACCTAACATAAATACATACATACACACGCACATGTAGACACATACATACAGTCATACATACATCCATACAAACATCGCCATATTACCACGTACATCAGACCAAAGTGCACATTTTTACCACGAGTGTGACTTACATTTTTTCGGTTTTTCTTCGTCTTACTTCTTTTTCCACTCCACTCACATTCGAAGAAAAACAAATGTCCGAAACGTTATAACAACTCTTTACATTTGTTTAATACTTTTGATTGTTAATTAATCCCAAATTCTTTCCGTGTTCTTCAATCTCTCTCTCGCTTCACCCCCTCTCTCCTCCCTTCTCCCTCTCTCCACTTTCTCTTCCCAGTCTCTTTGCCTTTTTCTCTCACTCTTACTTCATACGTGCACGTATATATATATATATAAAGATATATATATATATATAAATATATAAATATATATATATATATATATATATATATATATATATATATATATATATATATATATAAATAGATGAGTGTATTTTTACCTTGTTAACTGTTAACACGGAAAAAATTAATAAATAGTTACCAGTGCAGCAAAAATCTCACAAGTAAAGGTGTTGTAACTCCTTGTTTATAAAGGTAGAAACTTTGTGTTTACGTTGAATATTTTGAATAATATGAATAAAAAAATGGAGTTAACGCAGGTGTAATCAAATATTTTTACTTTCGACACATGTTTCGAAAATTCCACTGATAATATTCAAAAGAATAAATGGTATAAACAATGCAATCTTCTCCTCAGTAAAGTGAAAAAAACGAAACTCGTCAATAAAACATTTTAGCAAAAGATGATGGATTTGTATAGCGATAGACAGAACGCTATTAATATTGTTTAAAAAACGTTATATGATAGAACGTCATAAGTAGCTAACAAAAACAGTAGGGATATTAATAGTGAATGTTAAATATAAAGGAAATTAAAGTTTAAATTATATATAATGATAGAGACTACTTATATGCACTAAATGTATGTTTTTGCCAATGCTTACATCTGTATGCTCGCTCTATAACCGTGTTTACTAGAGTATTTTTAGAAAAAGTAATGAAAAATAGCTCAGAATTGCAGAGAAGACAGAATTTCTTGCCTTTTGTCATATGGTATCGAAATTGAGAGAATCAACCATTCTAAATGAAATTGTTCATTGTGGTCTTTTAAATCCCAAATCAGTTTGCTGAGACCGCTACTATTCCGTTTATTTCTATCCCTAAACGTTGAGTAATGGATAGAAATTCTTTTAGATAACTCTAACGATGTGCTTCCAATGTAAAATCGTACTTTATTACGAGTACTGATTATACACTGGTATATAGAATTTTTAACCTTAGAGTTACTTGACATAAACTTAATTCTATTGGAATTGACTTCAGATACAATAACCTTGTTATTAATATTTCTAGAGAGTTGGATGGTATTAGCTAAATTAATGTTAGTATTAGTAAATGTATTAATATTTAACAGTTTGTTATTATGAGAAGAGATAATTTGCAAGAGATTTTTTGTGTTTGAAAAACCTATCCTAACCTTATGTGAATTGATTATAGAGTAATATCTAGAATTGTTTGGAAAATTCCTAGTAATACCTTGACGAAACAGCAGTGGGAGATTAGATTTAATTTGTCTCCCGTAAGGAATTATTAACCAAATATTTTTACTAGTATTCATAGCGTAATTACTTTTGAAGGTGTTATATTTACTTTTAGATCGATAATAGGGGATTAAATAAGGGTTATCTGCCTTCATTCGCTTTGTATCGGTGCGTAAGTTATATTTGTTATCAATAATTATTTTACGACTAGAAATCTTATCTACATTATTGAATTTACAATTAGACTGAGCAGAATCTATGTAGAAAATTTTCTCTGTATAACCTGCTTTGATTAAGGCAGAGTTATAGAATTCAGCGTTATTATTGAAAATATCAACATTTGCAGATAATTTAGATAATCTAAATGAAATATTCTTAACTAAGTTCTTAGTAATTGCTCCAGGATGATTACTAAATTTGCTAATATACTTAAGATTGGTCAACGGTTTACGATATGGGAGGTAAGAGTCACTGTGTAAATTAAGCGTAATATCTAAAAAGTTGGCCTTCGTCATATCGTCATCAAAATTTGCTTAAATGTCTTATTGACGGGTTTCGTTTTTTTTACTTTCCTGAGGAGAAGATTGCATTGTTTATACCATTTATTCTTTTGAATAGTATTAGTGGAATTTTTGAAACATGTGTCGAAAGTAAAAATATTGATTACACCTGCGTTAACTCCATTTTTATTCATATATATATATATACAATGGTTGTATACTGTCAATTATATATATATATATATATATAATTGACAGTATACAACCATTGTATATATATATATATATGAATAAAAAATGGAGTTAACGCAGGTGTAATCAAATAGTTTTACTTTATATATATATATATATATATATATATATATATATATAAAGATATATATATATATATAATAGTTGTATACTGTCAATCTAATGTGAACGTGACAGTAGGGGGTTACACCACCGCTGTTTAGCCCTAGGAAGCATCGCCGCTTTCTGATGGCTTCGACACATTTTTTCCAGTGTCCTTATATACATTTACGAAGGGGAGACAGTGAATAAACTTCATTGAAAATTAGATATATACATTTGCGAATCAGGACAGATATTCTCGTCTGGCGGGCATCTGCTACTGACCGATGATGGACAATGATCCTGAAACATGCGTGTCTCTAGATACAGGCCTGGCTGCTGGGGGTGTGTGTCTCCCCTTCGTAAATGTATATAAGGACACAGGAAAAATGTGTCGAAGCCATCACAAAGCGTCGATGCTTCCTAAGGCTAAACAGCGGTGGTGTAACCCCCTACTGTCACGTTCACGTTAGATTGAGAGTATACAACCATTCTATCGCCCCACCACCGTACATATCTCTATGAGAGATTTAGAAATTTAATATTTATATACACACACACATATATATATATATACTCACATCTTAAGAATTTTATGAAGTTCCGATAGAATATGAAATATTTTTGTCTTTTTGCATAATTGTTCTCGAAGCACATCACATAGAGCTATCAGAGTTATGTGTGAGAGAGCGTCTGAATCTTTGTAAGTATATATGTATACATATTGATATTTATATAAATACGACCAGATCACGTTGAAAGCACCGTTTCTCGACTGATCACCGAAGTTAAACAACGTCGAGCCTAGTTAGTACTTAGATGGGTGACTACTTGGGAAACCTAGGTGCGGTAAGCATTTCGTTATAGGCACAGGAGTGGCTGTGTGGTAAGCAGCTTGTTTACCAACTACATGGTTCCGGGTTCAGTCCCACTGCGTGGCACTTGGGTGTCTTCAGCTATAGCCTCGCACCGACCAAAGCCTTGAGTGGATTTGGTAGACGGAAAAGAAAGAAGCTTGTCGTATATCTATATTCAGCGGAACACCTCTAGAGAACATTCTTTTCTTTGTAGTTTGATCGTAGGTGATCTAACTCTAGCATACGGCTGACCACCTAGTGGTTTTTGCGCTTTGAATATACACATGTATATATATATATATATATATATATATATATACCATAAATTTGCATTATTTTTATCTGTCTGAACGAAACAATCGTCTGCATGAATCAATATTCGCTTATATACTTTACTTCTCCCATTTTTAACTAAATTGTTGAAGTTTATTGGATTTCTTTCCCTACATCCACAATACATCATATACATACATACATACACACACACACATACGCACGCACACACACACACACACACACACACACATATATATATATATATATATATATATATATCAACAACTTATAAATATGGGCATACGAAAAAATTTCTAATGCCAAATATGCCGAAATTGGACATATTGTCCATAACCATATAATTTTTTCACAAAAAAATTATATGTGAAAATATTATATGGTTACAGACAATATGCCCAATTTCGGCATATTTGGCATTAGGAATTTTTTCGTTTGCCCTTACTTATAAGTTGTTGATAAATTTAACCTTTAAATGTATTTTTTAATATGCTGGCCATTGATAAGATTTATTTTCGAAAAAAACCCATCTTATCCTACATGAAAGATATATATATATATATATATGTATGTATGTATGTATGTATATATGTATGTATGTATGTATGTATGTATGTATGTATGTATGTATATATGTATGTATGTATGTATATATGTATGTATGTATGTATGTATGTATGTATATATGTATGTCTGCATGCATGTATACCGAATGGTAAATACGTGCTGTACATTTCTATTGTTTTTAACTTGTTTCTTTTTTCTTATTTTCTTTTTTTCACTCTACTTTGGTAATGAGTTCACCTGAAACGTCAGTTTCTTTTCCTTACTAATTTTACGGCGTGCAATTCACTACGTACAAGTTCTTATGATATTTTTTCACATGTTTTCACAAATTTATACACCACTTTTTAAATTTTTATCAAACTTATGTAAAGTTTCA
>NC_043004.1:71833698-71866198 GCF_006345805.1 Octopus sinensis | reverse complement strand
GTATAATCACATACAAATTTCTTTATTATTATTTTTGTCAGAATTAAAATGACTGAAACAGATTTATAAACTTATAAACTTATTTTGAAATAAATATATTGCATCTTATTTCGTTTTTTTATGGGTTAATTCTAAATTGATTCCTTTCTTTTTCTTTTTCAAAAGAACCATGATTCGTTATTATGCTCTCCCTTGGATAGAGCACTCTTCAATTACAGCTTATGAAAGTTAAAATAAGAAACAAACAAAGGATTTATCTAACGAAAAAGACTATCGGAGCCTGAGGATCGGTAGGAAAGGCAGATCTCTAAAGTTATAGCTCGATATTTCATGTGCAAGCCTTGGAAGTGTGCGTGTGTAATATATGTATTACACGCACACACATATTCTATCGGTCTCTTTTACCGAACCGCTAAGTTATGGGGACTTAAGCACACCACCATCTGTTGTCAAGCGATGTTGGGACAAACACACACACACACACACAAATATATATATATATATATATATATATATATATATATATATATATATATACGACGCCTTCTTTTAGTTTCCGTCTACCAAATCCACTCACAGGGCTTGGTTTGCTCGAGGAAATAGTAGTAGACACTTGCCCAAATTGCCATGTGGTTGGTAAGAAAGCTACTTACCACACAGCCACTCCTACACACACACGCACACACAAAGTCACACACACACACACACGCACATACATATATATATAGAGAGAGAGACAACTTTTAGACATTATATTATGCTAACTCATTTATTTATTTACTAGACAGATAATTACAATAATATACATACATGTAACATATTATGCTTTACATATAAGATATAAAATATAGTAATATATACGCATACCAGTAATTATTAGAAAATAACAAACATGAAATTTGGAAAATAACTTACAGCTGTTTCAACCAAGAAATAAACATACCTCATTCTACCTTTATTACTCAAGTGGAGTGAAGTAAGTGGTAGATGAAAATGAGGTACTTGAGTATATCTCTAGGCTTCGTCAGAGATTATAAAGTACATAATGTTAAGTTATAAATAAATATAAATATAAATATAATATAAATAAAATATACCCACATTTGAATACTTATATACATATAGATATACATATACACACATATATAGATATACATAAATACCTTTATATATACTGAAATATACATACATATTTACATTTATAAGCATCTGCAATAATCAGCTATTACTAATTGTATCAATATTAGATGAATTCTGTTATTCACAATATATATAATATAGAATATAGAATATAATACATATATATTTTTCCATTTAAACATACTAATATGTACATACGTATTATAGGATAATTCGCAGACAAATTTATATTTATATATATAGAAGGAAACGTGGTAAGCTTTCTTCTCCGTTGTTTATTATTGCAGTAGTTTAAATCTTGCGGGAAGTGGGGAGGGATTATTTTTAATCATTTACTTAATCTAACTGGTTATCAATTTTTAAAAATTACTTTGTCTCAATTACGGTTGGTTAATTGATAAGCAATGAAATATAACAAATTGTAAACAGAACAAAAGCGGTTGAAAATATGAATTCATATGTATGTATATATATATTGCATATTCATAAATACATACATACATACATATATATATATATATATATATATATATATATACATATATATATATATATATATATATATATATATATATATATATATATATATGTGTGTGTGTGTGTACTTTATTTAAAAGCAGCAGAAATGTAAGAAAAGCTGTTACTCGGAGTTTCACGTTCCCGTTCGTCGGACAGTTTTGTTAAAATATAACCGAGATAACAATTTGATCAAAACTAGCTAAACGAAATACCTTTTAAAATGTATTTGTTTCATTGGTCCTTTCAAATAATGGTCATAGGCGAGCGATAAACAAAATAAACAAACAAAATAAATGAATTCAAATAAATTATAAAAATCGAGGAAAAACTTTAAATCTAAGAGTTGATTCAAATACATATTGTCATTAATTATATAGAAAATATAATTGGATTAATACAATTAATACATAAAATTTGAAATTAAAATATATTAAAATATTTAACAACAGTATATACTCATACTAAACCGTCAATATACATGCATATATCAAATACACAGATAGATGTGCACAGATAACATACATACATATACAGACATATAAATGCAAAACGAAAATATACACACAAATATATGTACACATATGTATACGCAATCTTGCTCGCTTGCAAAAATCACTTGGTGCATACGTATAGACTAGAAGTAAAACGCAGAGAGGAGGAAGAAAAGAAAAGGTAACGATATTATGAGGAACAGAAAGCTAAAGACGTGAGTAAGAGAAGGAGAGACGGGCCTAAAGTTACAGGACTCTACACAAGTAACGAATAGGGAGAGAAAAAATAACGAAAGAAAGGAAGAAACAAAAAAAGAAAAAAGAAAAATGTCTGACTATGCGTAACCAGTATTCACAAAATAAAATTACGTATACATGTGTATATAAAAGTCTATTTAAGCAGTAAATACACATATAAGAACACATATATAAATATATAGAGACAAGTATGTAAAAACACATCCACACAAATCCAAGTGAATAGATGCACACAAATACATCCATGTATGTATGTGCATAAGTACAAACATACACGCTCACTTACACATATACTTACAAATACATATGCATGCCAATACAAATATTCACATAAAAACATGTCTAGGATGTGACGTATATACAAACAACATTATCTTTTTAAAAATTGCTGAGTGCATAATAATACAAATTTTAGATAAAAGACATGCAAAATATAACACCCTATATTGAATTATCCATAAATTAAACGACCAAAGTGGGTTTATAAAATACAATAAAAGTAAATGAAATAAGTCGAAGGTTTTTCTTAAGAAATATATCGAAATATATACAAAAACTTTGCGATGCGGAATAAAACCTGCATAATACAAAACAAATTCAACAGTGTGATCAAAAACTTGTGCAAGAATCAAAAACTCAAAGAACAAAAATATACGCTCTCCATATCGGATATTGATATTTGACATTTTGAATTTAGTTGCGTGTCTGCATGAATTCAATAGTTCGTTTCTTTGATTCAAAGAATTAATGTCTTGGAATAAAATAAAATATTTCTCTAGCAAACACAGGTCGCACTTGAAATTCCTTATATGTGCATCTGCCTGTATGGTGCCGCTCTATCTAAAATACTCCATGACACGTTGAAAGGTCAGGCTTGTTTTTCTTTTAATTCCCATATATATTTCGCCAGGCTAGTCTTCGTCTTATTTTCTAGGTACCGAAAGGAATTTTTGTGCGAATAAAATCGGGTTGTAAAAGAATTTTCAGAAGCCCCTGTATAAGTCCTATATTCAGGTGAGCCTTCCATTTGCACCTAGGATCTCTATACGATTCCTTTTTCCAAACATTTCCTTTCAAACGGACAGGAGGATCTATCTTTGTAATTACATTTTTAAAGAGGATCGGCACTATGCTTATCTTTATATATATATAAAACTGAGAATGTCTGTCTGTGTGTTTCCCTAAAACTTGAGAACTACACAAGCAATTTCATTCAAATTTTACACATGCTTTACTTAGGGTCCATGTAGTGTCATGGGCAAAAAAATGTTCAACTTCTTGCCTAGAGCGAGCCCATAGCAATATCATATCTTCTCCACTATTTCAGTATTACGTGTTAAAAGTGAAACAAAAACGTTTCAGATACTTTCACTTTAACAATAAAAATAATAACAATTGAATTATATGTAGTAAGTAATAATTAAAATCAAACTAAAGTATAATATAATCGTAACATAACAAAAGTAAAAATAGCAATTGGTATAAAATTGCATCAATGACTTGAACTTGAATAAGTGGTTTCACATGAATGGGAATAAATTAAAAATAAAATTAGCGTGCAGAAATGGAATAGTCCAGATAGATAATAAAAAATTAAATTAAAGAAAAGACTATTGTCTATAAAGTATACAATGTAGAGAAAAAAGGTCGCGTTTTTTTGCGCTCTGTAAAATTCGGTTAAAAAAGAAAAAAGAACAAAAAGTAAATTGTGGTTGCGGAATTGGAACGTCGGTTGGTGCGGTTTCGCGTCGCACTGGTTCTGTGCGTCGCACGTTTTCTGTTCGGGAGGCCGTTTTTCGGTCTGAGGCGACTATGAGCCGCCTCTACCAAACGGATGAGATGGAAGGGAGAAATTTCTCTGAAAATTCGTCGACATCTGAGGAGGAGTTGGCGGTGAAAAAAATGGAAAGCACCCACGCAGGTATAACGAAGAAGTCAACAGAAAAAGAGATAGACCTGGCTAAGTTGACGGACTTTCAGGAGTTCATGAAGGAGGAGGAGAACGGAGAGGTTGAGCTGTTGCCTCTAGCAGGGCGCGGAGACCGGTTCCATCGTAGAACCATTAAATATAAAGTATTTATGAATGGAGGTAGAAAAATGGAAGTGATTAACATGGAAGCAATTGAAGAGGCTTTCAAACAGACAGGAGAAGAAATTGTGTACATGACAAAAGGATTAGAATATGGAACCATAACGGTACAATTTAAAAGTGAGAAAGCAGCCAGGAATATAGCAGCCAAGGTGGTGAGTACAGAAAAGTTTTACTTGTTCCCTTCGTATTTGAATAGAAGGACCACCAGAATTAGGGTGGAAGGAATACCTCCACACCTAGAGGGCGAATTAATAACGGCTGCGGTTATCAAAGGAAATGAAGATAAAGTGGACATCCTCCACGCCATTATGAAATATGAAGGCGTGTGAGGTGCCACACTAGTAATGAACATACAGACGGAGGCGGAAGTTATAGAAAAGCTTACGGACAGTATAAAAACTGGAAATATTATTATGAGAGTGTGGGTGGAGGGTAGGGCGCCCAGGTGCTACAAGTGTGGCCTGAGGGGTCACATAAGAGCCTACTGCCCTCCCCCACCAAAGGAAAAAGAAAAGGAAATCGTCGCGGAAGCCCCAAAAGAGGAAGAAACCAAAGAGAACCAAAGGGAAAAAGAAACGACAGAAGAAGAGGAGATGTAACAAGAGTGGGAAGAAGGAAGAAAAAAGAAAAAGAAAAAGAAAAAGAAAAACTGTGCGAAGCCCCAACCCACCCCAACACCACCCGCACCCTCTGAATCCCACCCTACCCCTGCAGACAGTGAACCCACCCGCTCCCCTCCAACAAGAAAACAAAAGAAAATAATAATACAGACAGACATGAGTTTGAAAACGAACCAGGCCGAACATTTATATTGTGACTGAACAGAAAGAGGTTGAAAGGGTAATGGAGGAGTATGAATGGTATGAAATGGATGGGACCAGATATGCAGTGCTGGAAAAGAAGAATATAGATGAGTTTGTGTTGAGGTGTGAAAGGGAGAATTGGGAGGTGAAAGATACAAGAATGAGCGATGAATTCGTGGAATATATGGAGGACAGTTTCGGAGTAAGAATGGATATGGATGGTCTTCGTATTGGGAATGAACATTCAGGTGACAGTGAAAACAAAAGGACAGGTAAGTGATGCTGGCGGAGGGGGCCGTTAGCATCGCTTTCATATTATCATTTTTCATTTTCATTTGCTCATAAATTTAATCATATTGTTCTATGTCCCCCATGTTTTGTTATGTCCGCCATTCTTCGTAGCCCCTAACATGGAGGAAAGCTACGTGTGTTGTTATCTGTGACTAGACGGTGAAATTTTTTCTGTGTAAATTGATTTGATATCGCGCGAGGCGTTTGCCTCCACGTGTGGAAACCTTCCGAAGAAGGTGAATTGACCCTCTAGTCATGGCGACTTACGCGGGGGTCACCGGGAAAAATAACGATTCGTCGATAATCATAAAGGAGGTTTTCTTTGAGAAGGATAAACTCAAAGAATATGAAAAGCTCTTCAAAAGGGAGGGTGATAGCGTGAAGCTAATCCCCCCCGCGAAAGCAAAAGAGGATAAAGAAAGCAAGACAGTGACATACAGAACCCAAGACAAAAATACGAAGAAACTGGCAAGAGTGGAGATAGTCGAAATTGAAAAATGTCTGGGAGACATAATGGGGAAAATAACCTACGTGAGTAGAGGCAAGAAAATTGGTACGGTGGAGGTGAGATGTGCAACGGAAGAAATTGCGGCCTCACTGGCTACCACCGTACTAAGAGCCGAAAAATTCACAATGTGGCCCTCATACAAGGGAAGAAGAGGGGTCCGGGTTAAAATCCCGAATATACCCCTAGAAGTGAAAACAGAATGGCTGGCAACAGCTATTCTAGGAGCAGCAGAAGAGGAAGTGGAGGTGGAATCTATTAAGGAGTCCAACGCGGTAAACTGGAGAGGATATGGGGTAGAACTGTGGTTGATGGCCACAAAAGAGGATATTGAAAGGTTCCCCTACAGAATTGAAATTGAAGAGGAAAAAACCCTCAGTGTAATTGTAGAGGGGAGAAAACCAAACTGTTACTTGTGTGGGACAAGGGGGCACATTAAAAAAGAGTGCCCGTTATACGAATTCGTAGCGGAGTGCGAGCAAGAACTTGAAGAAAAGAAGAATACTGTAAATGAGAAAGAAAACATAGAAAAGGAAACAAAACAACAAGAGAAAGGAAATAATAAGTCAATGAAGGAAAAAGAAATAAAAGAAAAGAAAGAAATAGAACCAAAACAGAGTCAGGAAAGAAAAAAGGAAAAAGAAACAACAGGAAAAAAAACAAGAGAGAGATCAGAATCAAAGGAAAAGAAAAGACGACACACAAAAGGAAAAAGAAAAGGAACATAAAACACGAGAGAAAGAGAGAACAGACAAAGAAACAAAAAGACAAGAGAAGGAAGGAGAAAGAAAAGAAGGCAAAAAGAGAGAAAGAGAGAAACAAAGAGAGGAGAACAAGGAAGAAATAAGCCCGAAAAGGAAAATGAAGGAAAACGTAGGACGGAAACAAGATTACTACTACTACAAGTTAGTAACCTTCCATTTCTGCCCTGAAATGAAAGACTTGACATGTAATACGGAGGGACATATATGGGTCAACAGGATGACCGATCAGTGGCAGGAGACTGCTCTAATCCCCGAAGAAAGAGCCGGTGAGTTCCTCAGAGCTGCCGGAGAGAGTGTAATATTTTACACGAAGGTTCGAGTGAGAGAGCGGCCGCCTGAGGGCTCAGTGATGGACTTTAGAGAAGTGAAAACTATTATAGAATATGTGTAGAATTGTGAGAAGAAAAAAAAAAGAAAAAAGAGAAAAAAGAAAATTTTGTGAAATATATGTGACGAAAATGTAACCTCTCGATTCCGGGGATCGAGTGGACATTTACATCTCATTGTAAATATTCTTTCATATGTCATTTTTACTTTTATTTTTTCCTTTTCATGTCATTCGCTTTCTTATTTTAAGTTCCCCGATTGCATTGTCCCATCTATGTTCGCCCCTTGTGGGTAGTAATAAAATCACATGGAGAAAGCTATTTTTGCGTCTGTTAGTAAGTTATATATTCTGCTCTCATAGTATTATCTCTGTTTTTCTATATTGTTTGTATACCTGTTTGTTTACTGTTGTTTAACTGAAGAAGTCAGCCTTCGCGCGAGGACTTCGCGTTGGTGTTCCCCCCTCCGTGGGGGGAAACTACAATTATTTTGGAATCTCCAAAGGCTTGTTAAAGCCATTTGTTTAAGATGGAGTCCCCCATCTCCTATTCGCCCGTGACGAGCGAGGACGAATACCCGGCGTTGACATCAGGAAAAAAAGAGGCGTTGTCGCCAAGAAAAAAAGAGGCGTTATCGCCGAAGAAAAAGGAGGCGGCGTCGCCCAAAAAAATAGAAAAATCAATACCAGCATCAACTCCAGCGAAAAAATTCGCTGAAGTAGCTGGGAAAAAAATTAAAACAATAAACGTGGAAAATCTAGAAAAATTCGCAGACAGTGTAAAGAAAGAGGGCACGGAAGTGACTGTGGTCGCAGACGTACAGAAACATGAAGATATAGAGAGGAAAATAATTATTTACAAAACGTACAACACAGCTACAAGAATGATTCAGAAAATCGAGGAGAAAAAAATAGAGTTATGTTTGAAACCAATAATGGACAAAATAACATATATAAACAGAGGTAAAAAATACGGCACAGTGGAGGTGCGTTTTACCTCTGAAGAGATAGCGAAAAAACTATCAATGGAGACTTTCAAAGCAGAAAACATCGTCCTATTACCATTATATAGAGGAAAGCGGACATCAAAAATAACAATGAACAACATTCCCCCAGAGGCAGATGCAGAATGTCTGGTGGCAGCAGTGATGGTAGGCCTGGAGGAAAAAATAAACATCCTCCAGGCCACAGTGGAAGAAGAGGAGTTCTGGAAAGGACAAAAGATAGTGATAGCCATTCAGGCGGAGACACAAACACTGGAAGAAATTCCAGAAACAGTAAAAATTAGCGAAGAGGAAAAAATAACTGTTTTCGTGGAGGGCAAGAGGCCGAGGTGCTTCGGCTGCGGCAAGAAAAGAGAGACAATGGACTCATATATGGCCGTAAAGGCAGCGAATAGCAGACTAGGAAACGTGTTGGCTGCTATGGCCAAGGTAGAGAAAGTGGAAGAGAAAAATGACTTTGTGATCTACAGAATAGGCCGGAAGGATTACGGGCGGATAAAATCCGACTTCTCCCACGACGTAGGCCCACTTAGATTGGAGGTGACATCTCCACATATATTCGAGGGCCTACGTCAGACTTCCCCGCGAGGCCCAGAAAAAGAGTTGGAAGAACGAGAGAAAACCGAACCACTGATATAAAGGTAAGTAATGGATTACATTTATGTTGGTTGTTTGAATGTGCGCGGCCTGGGAGCAGGCTGGAAGCAAGGTCGCTTCCTGCATGATATCAGGTCGCGTAATTTAGATGTTATTGTTGCTACAGAAACCTGGTTAGAGGGGCCAAGAGGTCTACTCCCGCTGTTTGACGGCTACGAGAGTTTTTTCTCTCCTGGCAGTCCTACTGGCGGAAGTGGGGTGTTGGTCCTAATAAAAAGAAACCGGGTTTCTGAGAAAAAGTTAATTTTTGCAGATCCAGAAGGTAGGCTGGTCGTCATGGATTTGACGTTCAGTAATGGTAAAGTTATCAGACTGGTTGCAATTTACGCACCCAACCATACAGGGCAAAGTGATTATTTTCGTGAACTAGAAAACTTTCTTGGTACTTCGCATTCATTAGTTGTGCTAGGAGACTTTAACACAATTTGCAAAGCGGATGTATATTGTGTTGGCTCGCGTTCAGATAGAAAAGGTAACAGTGGCTTCATGGATCTGCTAAGCCGCTTTGAGCTAGCAGATCCTTATAGGCTGGAATTTCCGAACGCTCCATTGTGGACATGGTCAAACAGCGACGGATCTTCCAGGTCATATTTAGATAGAATTCTAATTAGAAAAGTAGACAGTAAAATAGCTAAGTGTCCACAGTTTTACCCGATCAGCTACAGTGATCATAAAATGGTCACTTGTAAGCTTGACATAGATAAGGTTAAAAATAGAGGATCCGGTTACTGGAAACTTAATACGTCCCTTTTGGCGATTAAGGAGTACAAAGACCGGATTAGGAATATAATTCAGAGGGCACTATCTGGTACCATCATTAATAACAAATGGTGGTACGCCCTCAAACGAGCCATCAATTTTGAGTCAATTAGATATAGCATAGGAGTAGTGGCTAGAGAGGCTAGAAGGGAAACTACTCTAGTTAAGGAATTAGAGAAAGCCTTGAAAACTGGCTCTGCGGCTCAGGTGGCGTCCAAGAGACTGGTGTTAAACCAGCACCTCGAGGCCAAACACATGGGCTGCATTGTCAGGGCTAGAATATTCCATATGGGATGAGAAGGAATAACGCCGTGAGATGGGCCCGAGTGGTGGAAGCACAGCATGGTAACGATGCCACGATTCGATCTTTGACGAACCAACAAGGTGAGTTGATAAACGAACCCGAGGAGATGTGTGAGGCCTTTCAGGAGCACTTCGCTCAGCTTTTCGGTGAGTGCGGCGGACTGGATAGGAGGAGGGCCTTTACGGACGGACCTACTCGACGGGCTGCCGCGCTTATCGGGGCGAGATGCGGAGGGCTGTGAAGGGCCAATCACGCCTGAGGAAGTGGTTGAGGCAATGGCGGACTGCGGCGCGGGCAAGGCGCCGGGTTTGGATGGTCTACCCTATGAGTTATATAAGAGTATGCCAGACTTGTTCGGGCACCTACTGGCGGAGGTCTATGCGAACTGGCAGCAGAACGGGCTTATACCCAGATCTGTGCGCCGGGGAGTAGTGACACTCGTCAGAAAGGACCCGAGCAAGGGGGAGTGTATTGATAATTTCAGGCCCATCACTCTGCTAAACACAGAGTTGAAGATTTTGGCCAAAGCGTTATCGAAAAGATTGGCGCGTGTCGCGGATGGTCTGATCGGGGAGGCACAGACATGTGCCGTTCCGGGCAGAACCATTCAGGATAATCTCCATCTAATGCGGTACACTATAGAGGGGTTTAATAGTGATTCTGGCAAGGGTGGGGCACTGGTCAATTTAGACCAATCTAAAGCTTTTGATAGGGTCGACCATCGTTACCTGGTATCTGCCCTGGCACAGTTCGGGCTGAGCCTTGGCTTCCTCAGGTGGATTATCCAAATTTATGATAACATCGACTCGGTAGTTCGGGTGAACGGCTTCTTGTCGAAGCCGTTCAAAATCAAACGCTCGGTTCGTCAAGGGTGTCCGCTCTCCCCGCTTTTGTATGTGATGGCTCTAGAGCCATTACTGCGAAAACTGAGCGGCATCCCGAGACAGCCAGGTAATGGAAAATCAGTGTTAGCGTACGCGGATGACATCACCATCATCGTAACCGAAATGGACCACCTATGTAAAGTAGGCAAGGTCATAGAGGTTTACGAGACGGTGACAGGAGCAAAAGTTAATCGCGAAAAGTCAGTCGGCTTGCAACTCGGCACCTGGAGAGGCAAGTCGATGCCTCCTGACAGCGTCGTGGGACGTTGGACGGAGGGTCCGATTAAATTGCTAGGGGTCTGGTTCGGTCCAGACCTCCAAATAGAGAAGAATTGGGGCGAGGTAACGAGCAAGGTGGCTGCAGTAGCCAAGACCTGGTCTTGGCGGTGGCTATCCTGAAAGGGAGGGCGGAGTTGGCCAATGTGTTTATCGCATCGGTTATCACCTACCGCTTTCCGTCGTTCCTTGCCCTGATTCGTGGTTGATCAAGTTGGAAAGACAGCTCTTCTACTTCTTGTGGAAGGGCCGGAAACCACTTGTGAAACGCTCTACTTGCTGTCAACAACCGTTAAAGGGTGGGCTAGGGATGCCTTGGCTGATGATGCGCAGACATGCGCTGAGGTTAAGACATCTGTGGCTCTACCTGGATGGTGAACGGGTGTGGTCTTCGCTAGCAAAACTGATGTTTCCCAAGTTCACTAGTTTCGGTGGATGGGAAACCTGGCTGAATCGTAGATCGAAACTTGGTACTTGCTATTCCTGCTATTCCGTCGCTCGGGCAACGCCTGCGGTGGGGGTTCCACCACATTCTTCTATAGAGGGTTGGTAGAGGCGGAATGTGAAGATACCTTGCGGGAAACCCTAGGTTTCGACGATAATCAGCTGGCCAGTCTGTTCCGACGTACGTTCAAGCCGAGGACACTGGACAACTTCCAGAAATCTCTGGCATGGCAATGCTACAGAGGAGCTCTACCTGTTCGGGATAAACTCGCAAGGCACGGTGGCCAAGACAGTCCGATATGTCCAAGATGCGGGCGGGATAGGGAAACCGTACCGCACGCTATTGTTCATTGTCCGGACGTGTCTGAGGTGTGGGTTTATGCCGAACAGCTGTTGTCAGGTACACGAAGAGTACAGCTGTCGACTGAGTCGATTACAAAAATTGACCCACCGGATTTCCTCGCGAAAGAAGGTAAGTTTTGTTTTCTCGTTGTAGTAGCAATTGCGAAAGAGGTGATATGGAAGACGAGAATGAAAGGTCTACAGTCAGGCAAGTTCATCTCCGGCCCTGATTTGATGAATTATTTCATCTTTCACCTGAAAAGGAAGATAGGGCTGGAGAGAATATGCCTGACTAGGAGAGTGTATGAAGAACGATGGAAAGATGTAGCACGAAAGTTGCGAGTGAAAGATACAACATAAATGTAAACCAAACGAAACCAAAAGTATCAGTGGGGAGGCGGGGCTCGTGGGGTCCGAGCTAAACCCGCACCCACTCCACCCGTAATGTCTTCCGGTCTGTTCCATCATTCGATTTTGTGTCTATTTTGTAATTTCATGTAAATTTTTAAATTCGATTTATTGTAAAAACCCATCCGTGTGTCTGACCCCACATCAGATTTATTGTCCCATCTATGTTCGCCCCTAGTGGGTAATAATAAAACAACATGGAGGAAAGCACCTTCGAAAAGTGTCTTGGTGCGACTATGAAAGATATCTAATCAGAGGCGGTAAATTCGCCACAATAGAAGCAACGTTCGAGTGCAAGGGAGTACTCGACTCGAACTTGCAAAGTGGAAATATCTTACTTTTACCTTTATATCTGGGACGTAGGACGTCCCGGAAAAAAATTTTAAATGCCCTCCCCCCATTCCCGAAGTAGAGGTGGGCTCGATTGTAGCCACACTTCTATACAAGAGGGAGGACAAGATACAATTGATCGAAATTACAATAGACGGGCTAACAATTCCAGTCTGTTATATATTTTGAGTATTGTTATCACTAGCGATATCAAGATATAACTTTGTATTTTGTATTTTATGTGTAGATGTCTATATATAGATGTACATGTAATATGTACACATATATATACTCATATATACATGCACTAGCACTATGACTCGGCAACGACGGGTATTTAATGCTAGTTATCAATAAATTAACTGTTGTGTTGGTTAACGAAAGAGGCGAAGTTTCTGCAGCAAGAATATCTGATCTTAATAGTTCTTCTATAAAATATTCTATACAATTTATGATCCTGTTGAAAATGCCTAGAGACTAATTTCAAGAATTCCCTATGTTTGTTTTTACGGCCAAATTGAAATCTGGGTTGAACCAGCATTACTACTAGCATTAAGTTGGTTATACTGGATCTTCTCAGAGAATCCACTATTCCTTAATGCGCTATCGTAATAAGGTGCAGCACTACGGAATGCTACCTCATCCAAAAAATTGACGATATTCGTCTACCTACATTGCTGACTAAGTTCCTAAGAATAACTGGGAGATGATTTGATTCTTTGCTAATATAAGTTAGCTTATCATTAGGCTTACGGTAAGTTTTTAATTTACCCGACCTTAAATCCAAATTTACATCTAAAAAATCTACACTTTTCAGGTTAGTATCTCTCGTAACCCGTAAGCCCATCCTTTGGAAGAAAGCAATAAGGTCCTTTCTAAGTTTATCTGATTCATGGCCGTTCAAATTATGGGTGGCTATAAGGCCGTCATCCCTATATAAACCTGCATCTATAAACGGGAATTCTAGTTTTAGATTATGTAGAATATAGGCTCCCATGAGCATACATAACTCAACCCCGTCGTATGCCCCCATAAGGACATCGAAAAGAGAATCTTCACTCTTCTTAACCGAGGTGGAATCCTCGAAAAAAAAAAGAAGTGATTTCTTCGTATGTGTGATAATATCAATTCCGAGTTATCGATGTTGACATACTGCATGGCGACGTCTAATGCCCTTAGGAGTAAAGTCCTAGATATTGATGGGTAAAAGTCAATAAATTGCAATTATGCTTATAGTTAATCCCTTTAAACCATTCTATAACTGACTTACTATTCTTCCAAATTCTGAAATCTAATTGAACTATCTAACTCAGTTAAAATACGATCCAAAACATATTTGCTAATAATGCCTATTTCAGTTTTATCCGGATTGATCAATCTACATTTGAGCTTTCTATTAAAATTGGCTTCATGGTCTTTAGGGTAATATAAGCGGGTCTCGGGGAAAGATATTCTATCCTATCGCTAATCTTAAGATTGTTAGCTATTCTTCTTGCTTCCAAATTCACCTCTATGTATATATTTGTGTTATCTTTCTTGTATGAATCTGTGACGCTATTCGAAATTCGACGCTTGTAAACGTCCCTATCAAGTGCACATAAGTTTCTTGTCTTATCAGAATTAACGAAGATCTTATTCCAGTTGTTAATTTCCTTAATTTTTTTCTTTCATATTTCTCTGTAATTGGTTGCTATATTTACCGAATTTAATTTTTCTAATAAGTTCGAAAAGGATTTTCTCGAAGGAATAGGTGGTGGATTCCTGGAAGATTTAAGTCAGTATTTGCATATATATATATATATATATATATATATATATATATATATATATATATGTGTGTGTGTGTGTGTGTGTGTGTGTGTGTGTGCATGTATGTATGTATATATCTGTATATGTTTATATACATGTATGTATATATATATATATATCGTTTGTCCCAGAGAATTTCCAATCATTATTCAACTTTCCGAGATAAGAGAAAACAACAGATTACAGGACTAAGTAAATTAGTTTGGCGTCTTAAGGACAGCAATATAACTTTCAAACTGGACTGGTCCATATTATCTGTATCTTTTCCTTTTGATAAGGGCAGGAAATTCTGTGGCCTTTGTAATTCCGAACTCTTCTTTATCCTTTTCTCCAAATTCCCCTTGGTAAACACAATTATAGAAAAATTCTATAAGTGCAAACATTGGCAGAGACATACTTTCCTCTCATATGAATGATGATTAGTATAGATAACCTCTTTGAATTTAATAATTTAGTTTCACTTCTACAACACCAGCATAGACAATTTCTTTTTTTCTACTACATTACATGAAGAATTACTACTAAATTTGTTGGGATATGTTTTCCTCTTTTTTTCTGCATCTCCCCACCTCTCTCTATTCCTCTCTCTCTCTATCATACCCACAATCGAACACACAGACACAAATCTGTCACCTCACTACTAAATGTTTCTGACATTTGTCACCCTACACACACAGTCACGCACACACACACAGGCACGAATCCAGTTATATACATACACACACACAAGCACTCAAACTCATTAACAATAGAATACACACACGCATCCCCATAAAATACAGCTTGCACTCTATCCCCTTCCTAGAGCTTTCTCCTCCCAACCAAATTTGAACTCTTGAACTCTTTAGAACATTCTCCATCCAACCAACTTTGACGTCATTGCTTATAACGGGATATTTTAAAGAAACACTCATTATTACTGTGGACATCATGTGGGCAGTCATCTAAACATTTTTGCTCTTCATGGTGCTGACATAAGTTCCTTGTCTTTCCTGATGAGATGGCGGCATAATGCACCCTTTATTCCTTCGGAATTAGGAATATGCAGCCTTCGAAACATGTGTCGAGAGAAAAATAATTTTGTTAAAATCGTCGTTCGACTCCATTCTTTCATTTATTCATATATATATAAGAATTTTTTGCGTAATAAGATAAAAAACCAAGGCTGTATAGATTTAGAGCATTTATAGATAGAAAGTCTTACAGCTATTTCTAGGATATTAATTAATAATATCCCTTCATCGAAGACGGTGTGAGAGGAAAGTCATAGTTAATTTCGATGTCATACAAAATAGAGAATGAGGTGGAGGAAAGAAAATGGATGTAGGATATGTATGGGTATTGAATTTGTAGATCCGTTTTAGAGGCGTAACTGTATATATGCAATATTCCAATATCCTTTGAGTAAATTCCAAAAGACGAACAGAGTTTAATATGGCTCCTTCCAAATATAGAGTTTATAAGCAATGTGAGATTCCCTTATGAGTGAGATCCAGCAGATTTTTAAACTTGGTCATTCCCAGAAGGGAATCTATATACAGTGTTGCAGAGGCAAGGTTTGTATTTAAAATGACCTAGCAATAGGGAGTGTATTAATATGGTTAAATTGAAAACAAGAAGAGAGGAATGAAATAAAGAGAAAAAAAAAGAGAAAAAGAATAGAGAAAGAAAGAATGAAAGAGAAAGGATAGAGAAGATTAGTAAAAATAACCAAATAATAAAAAAAAAGAGATAAAGAATAAAAACCCTGAAGATATGAATAAAGGGATTAAAGAAAAAAGAACAATTAAGATATAGATCAGTCAGTGGTCAGTGGAGGTAATTTGAAAGAAGGTGTGGGGATAGAGAGGGAAAGGTATTATAGCGTAAGATAGAGGCGGGGGTTAAGAGGCAGAGGAAAGACCAATGTGTAGTAGTAGCTTCTAATTGTGAGGCAAATATATGAAGAATTAAGGAAATAACAGTTCAGTGTTTAGTAGTCTGAGAAAATATATATGGGAAGATGTATAAACATGAATATATCAGATAAGTTACATATACAATCCTTATTCGCATGCGTATGCCCTCATACACGCTCACTTATACGCACATCTGTGTGTATCATCGCCCCTGCATATGGAGGTATATATAACCTTGCATGTGTACATATGTTTATATATACCCACATGCATGCATATATGCATACCCTCACTTTTACATATATACGCGCGCATGGGTGTATGCGCGTACATATGAATATAATCAGATGGTTGTATATGTGAGAAACAAGATAGGGATTATGAGTTAGAGTGCAAATTTAATGGGATTACCCAAGAATTATTGCGGAAATGTACAGTACGGTCATTCTGGCATTTGGATTCGTGGTAGAATTTAAATTTGTGATAAAAGCGGTAGTTGCATGTGTTTAGTGCCTCGTTATGTATATTAAGTAGTGTTGGAGAGTTTTGCTTTATCTAGTTTTTCTAAATTGTCAAATGGACGCCCGCCGGACTGGTCGGTCAAGGTGATCAAGGTGATACACACACACACATATATATTAACAAATTGAGTCAAACGCAGTTGTTATTGAAATCATACATGCAAAATATTTTTGGAAGAAAGCATTGAGATTTATTCCCTCTGGAATAATTCTAATGCTTTCTTTGAAACATATGTTGGAGGTATAAATGATTTGAATACCACCTGCGTTTGACTGTATGATTTCAATAACAACTGCGTTTGACTCAATTTGTTAATATATATGTGTGTGTGTGTATCACCTTGATCACCTTGACCGACCAGTCCGGAGGGCGTCCATTTGACACTGCTGGTCACAGCACGCTGTCCACTCCTCACTGGATCGCGCCTTTCTAATCCACGTGATCCCAATCCTGCTTCTGAAATCGTAACTCCACCGTCGTGGAGGCCTTCCGAGTGGTCGTTTCCGCTCGCGCGGGTACCACTCGGCAACTGCCCGGGTCCACCGATTATCGGTGAAACGGGCGACGTGTCCAGCCCATCTAAACTTGCTGCGTGTATATTCTGCATTGACATCCCTCACGCCGGACCTCGCTACTGATGTGCACATCAGTAGCGATATATATATATATTGCATATATTTAAGGGTAATGAATTTAAATAATTTATTAGGAGCGTATAAATATCTATATACGGAGACAAGTCCTTTGACAGGACTTCTTACATGCTAAAAAGGGCAGTTACACCCAAACCACTAAAAATGGAATTCTTAAGACACGCTGCTTATAGGCACTAGATTGAATTTAAAAATTGGTTAACCTTATACTCGAGTGTCGCTATTAATGAGCAAATAAATTAATTTACTACATGTAGCTCGTCAGCACGATCGCTAAAGAATGTATTATTATGTAGTTGTAATACGTACAGAAAACACGAGGCAAACACAAACGCAAGACAGCTCCATCTTTATATATTATGGATTCCAACTTAATGTGTGAGGGTAGACAGAATAGCACAGCAGTAAGTAAATTTAAACTGAGGAAATTTAAACTCAGAATTGGAAACGTTCACTGCATAAGTATAAAGGTAAAAAATTAAAATGATTTATTACCAGTCATAACAGATAAAATATTTTATATGAGTGTATAAAGATTTATACACGGAGAGAAGTCCTGGATTTATATATTATCCTGTGATAATTTCAAAGAACCCCTTTTTTGGACCTGGCTACAAACCACATCATAAACCAATATGTAGGAGTCTACTTTGGAGTATTATGTAGTTGAAAGCCAGTAAATTCAAGGAACGAAAATTATTTCATGAGCAGTATGTATAACCTAAAGAATGTCACGAGAAATGAGATGAATGTACTTATTTTACTCTGGCGATATCCATAAAACGACAGCCGTTTCGAAGCTAACATAATGCAAAGATGATTTATTTTAGAATATAATAAATTACTTTACATGTCTGCAATTGTGTTTACGCTATAAATTGCAAAGTACTATTATACATTTTACAAAATACAGGTATAAAAGACTAGTTCTTCAGATCATCAGAATATCATTGTTACACCGAATTTTCAACTGCACTATACACATAAAACATTAGATATTTTATTTAGGTGTTAAGCATTCTGCTATTTATAAAATTATTATATTTGTTGAAGAATATATCTACAGACTATCATATTCTATTTTTTCCTATCACTAAACAAACTACACTATAATCACGGCACAGCTCTCTATATCTGTACTCTCGAAACTATGGACACTTGTGATTTTGGGGGTTCTCCTGCATATACCATGGAATTTATCTAATTTTTATTATACATCAATTACTAACTTTAATAATGTTGATTTATTATATAACTTGGAATCTCTTGGTTGCTCCTGGATTATGTGTACTGATAAAAAGAATAGCATTTTCTCTCATTTTTCTCCGGTGTCTTCACTTCTGTAATGTCCAGCATCATCACCTTTGTAAGTCCATTATAAATTTTAAGGCTAATTTCTGGCTTTTTAGGAAGCCTTTGATCTCATCAAAATCAAGTTTGATTTTTTTTTTATCAACAACTAGTTCCCAAATGTTCCAATTGATATGTGAAGAATGGCTAGAGTAAATCTTCAAATATTGGTATGTCTGATGTTTTTGTAAAATATATCCGCTATTATTGTCGAGTCGCATATATATATATATATATATATATATATATGTGTGTGTGTGTGTGAGTGTGTGTGTGTGTGTGTGAGTGTGCGTGCGCGTATATGTGTGGGGTAGGTGGGGTAAGTGTGTAAATATACACATTTACAACAGCAGTCACTCACCATGCTAATGCAACTGCAATTTTCAATAGAAAATCTTTCTTACTCAGACGAACCAAACTCCAATAATTTACAATGTTTACCTCGATAGACAAAGCATGGCCATAAAATATGGTTAAGAATGTTCTCCGAAACATTTTCCCGTTAAAGCTGCACATCATAATCTTAATCAAACAGCGATAATACGCAAGGAATTATCAATTATTATACCTGAAGTACAACAGCGTGTGTCACCCAGTGGTCGTTCGATCAGCAAATACTTTTAGCTTTTAAATCCCACCTTAGGACACATAAACTTATGCTGTTGAAAATATGCTTTCAGCATTCTTTGGAGCTTAACAACTACAACTATCATTAAAGTTAGTCTTTAAAATGAATACAGTTTTGTCATAATCACATAATCTTTGCTTTACAATAACTGGAAGTTCTTTTCCAAACACGCTTAAATATAGAAATCCAAAAGATATCAGATCAAAATTCTTACAAGTTGCAGAATTGACCGTAATATCTGAGATGGTATACCTCAAATACACAGAATATATAGAGATATCACTGGAAAATTTCTAATAGGTATACGAGTATTCTTCATAAACCCCACGTTGTTAAATATAGGCTTTCATAATACATGAGCAAAGCACAATAGTTAATGCGCTTGTGCTGACTATGCTTTATTAAAGAGATTTGATAATACAGAAACATACCTGATTACATGTTTTAATGTATTATTTCGGAGATTCCTCTCTTATCTGTATCGCTAAGAAATTGATATTAACGCTAAAGGTTTTTTTGTACTAATTACGAGTGCAGTTTCAGTCTTGAAATAACATTTGTAGACGCTACGTTGTGTATGTTGATATCTATGAGAGAGCCTAACCTCTTAGCAGTTTCTGAAACTATTAGAAATTACCTCCAATATTTATATTATCATATTTCACCCTTTTAGATGAACACATTATACAAATGTGGTCTCCATTGAACACTGTCCCAAGGAAGATAATAACGGCTACAATTTCTTTGATAAAATAGCTACTCAACGACTCCTCAACCAAGACTCATGGAAATCTATGGATACACAAGAACACTAGACTGCTAAGCCTTCAAGCTCTGTATCTTCTGTTACACTGACACCCCTCCTAATATTCAGGTTGTACCCCCATCTAATCTACCCTTTGTACGTTATTTCAGAAAACCTTTTAGAATTTTAATTCTGCAATTTCTGTTTCCTCTATATTTAACTAGTAATACGATTAAAGTTTGCAGGATAGATCGATATGGATAAAAACATCGAAGCTAAATTATGTGATCTCGGCCATATCCGAACGCACAATGCAGGATTACAATAAATGCTCTACAGATGTTTGTTCGCTAATTAACATGAGAATTTGTGGCATCCATGCCTTTCTCGGGGGGGGGGGGTTGATTATCAATATTTTATTCGAACGAAAATATAAAACATGCCATGGCCTTCCCCAATCAATTCTCAACCTCTTGTGTGTTATCGATGTCATTGATCATAATTTGTCTAGAGCAAAATTAAAAATTAAACAAATTGAAAACCATCAATACAACACAACGTTAAAGTATAGCTCTTTTGTTCACCGAGCGCATAAATGTATGTAACCTGTGTCAAGTAGTTTAATTGCGTAGGTCGGTGGATAGAAGTGGAAACAGACTGGAAAAGGAAACTTATCTTAAAACTGATATCAAAGCATTCTGGAGAGAAAAAATACAGCAGCATACGACCGCAAGTTTAAGAACGTGTTGAAGAAAGCTGAAATAGTCTGACGACAGTATCTAGAGTTAGAGGGGAAGTAAGTTCGAGTTGCTCACCTATCTTTAAAACGTTGGAAAACATCTGACGATATTGTGTTTTAATCCGTCGTCTGATTTCCTGAATCGTCAGAATTAAAAGATAGAAAAACTAATCTTGTTTATCGAAACTGGAAAACGCAGAAGATTTGTTTCCTGTAGGACACTTCTGGTTGATCAAATTTCAAGAAATCTTAAAGGTAAGTGAATTCATTTTATTAGTAATTAAATGAGTGATAGTAACCGCAATAGTTTCTATAAATCTGTGTTGAAAAATACTGTAAGTGATATGTACTTTCATTACGTTTGATTTTATTATTCTCATATCCCATATCCATAGATCGCGGAAGGAAGGATGGTGGGTTCGAAGAAGTCATGGTTCCATTTATAAAGTATATTTAATATTCAGTTACGTACATTTAAATTCTGGTTTCAAATCCTATAGTGGAAAGTTTTGCTTTTCTTTTTGTCTCTCTCCTGCCTCGTTTCAGTTTATGTTAGAAATCATTATTATTTAGGAAAAGGTTTACTAGATGAGGCAATCACTTAGTATCTCAAACTAAATGCTAATATTTAGTCTGTATTCGACTTTACCTTTCATATTAAACGAGATTATAATAAAAGCGTGGCAGTGTGTTAAGACGTTTGCTTCCCAACCACATGATTTCGGGTTCAGTCCCACTGCGTGGCACCCTGCACAAGTGCCTTCGGCTATAGCCTCGGGTGGAACAAAGCTACGTGAGTGGATTAGGTTGACGGAACTGTTAGAAGCCCGCCAATTGTAGGTATATATACTCTTTTACTCTTTTACTTGTTTCAGTCATTTGACTGCGGCCATGCTGGAGCACCGCCTTTAGTCGAGCAAATCGACTCCGGGACTTATTCTTTGTAAGCCCAGTACTTATTCTATCGGTCTCTTTTGCCGAATCGCTAAGTGACGGGGATGTAAACACACCAGCATCGGTTGTCAAGCAATGCTAGGGGAACAAACACAGACACACAAACACATACACACACATATATATATATATACATATATACGACAGGCTTCTTTCAGTTTCCGTCTACCAAATCCACTCACAAGGCATTGGTCGGTCTGGGGCTATAGCAGAAGACACTTGCCCAAGATGCCATGCAATGGGACTGAACCCGGAACGATGTGGTTGCTTAGCAAGCCACTTACCACACAGCCACTCCTGCGCCTGTAAGTGATATATATATATATATATATATATATATATGTGTGTGTGTGTGTGTGTGTGTGTGTGTGTTTGTATCTCTTTGTGTCTGTGTTGGTACCCACCACCGCTTGACAACTGGTATGGGTGTGTTTACGTCACACTAAGCTAGTGACTCAGCAAAAGAGACGGATAGACTAAATACTATATTTTAAAAAGTTTTTCGGCCGTTTTATTCGACTAAAACTTTCAAAGGCGCTGCTACGGAATGGTCTCAGTCAAATGACTGAATAAAGAGAAAATATATCCTCAAGCAATATACAGTAAGTCTACCCAATCAATTATATTCCTTTCTGCTCTAGACACACGGCCCGAAATTTTTGGGGATTGGGGGCCAGTCGATTAGATCGATCCTAGTACGCAACTGGTACTTAATTTATCGACCCCGAAAGAATGAAAGGCAAAGTCGACCTCGGTGGAATTTGAACTCAGAACGTAATGACAGACGAAATACCTATTTATTTACTACCCACAAGGGGATAAACACAAAAGGGACAAACAAGGATAGACAAACGGATTAAGTCGATTATATCGACCCCAGTGCGTAACTGGTATTTATTTAATCGATCCCGAAAGGTTGACAGGTAAAGTCGACCTAGGCGGAATTTAAACACAGAACTTAGTGGCAGACGAAATAGCGCTAAACATTTCGCCCGGTGTGCTAACGATTCTGCCAGCTCGCCGCCTTCCCAACCAACTATATTGTGTCATCCGTTAGATAACGCGTTTTGTTTGACTTCTTTTATTTTTCAAAATTAAGATAAACAATGTTTTTCGTTTATTTTATTTAAAATATACTCTCCTTCATTTTCTACAATGCTCTCCCAGTTGTCTTGTAGAGTTGCAAGTCATCTCTTCCAAGATTCCCTTGTCCGTGACGAAAAATACTCCTCCAGTACTGTTCTGACCTCGTCTACAGAAATCATCGAAATGATTTTGAAGACTGGAATAAATGATAATCAGAGGGGGCATTATTCGAGGAATATGGCGTGTGGGGTATCGTTTCCCATTCTAACTGTTCCAGCCCTTAGAATGTCATCCTCGTATATGGTCGAGATTTATCCTGATGGAAGGAGACCTTTCGTCTCGAAACCAAAGATGGTCGTTTTTCTTCTAGCACTGACTTAAGACACTCAAGCTCCTTGCAGTAGATCTCATTTGTTATCGTTTGGTTTGGGTTTAAAAGTTCAAAGTGAACTCAATCTCTCACCAAATCGATGACAACACCTTACGTGGGTGAAGACCTTGAGCCTGGATGCCGATGTTTCTCCTTTCCCAACCCGCTGTCTTCGGTTCTTGACATTTTTGTCGGGAACCCATTCATTACCGTTATAAATACTTATAAAATTTATTATATCAGACCAAATTTTCACTTATCATTTATGCTTAAAACCATATTTATCGTAGATATTTTTTCGGTACCTGGTTATTTTTTCTGTATGTGTATACTGTATAAATCCATATAATATTTTATTATCACTTAATTATCCAACAATTTATTAATTAATTCTACAAAAGTATCTCTCTATTCATTTGAATATCTATTAACCGATATATTTAATAGTTATTTAGTGTTACTCTTAATTTATATTTTTTTAAACATATTGAGCGAAGGGAAGTAATTCATGATTATTTATCTACGATAAATAAATCATACAAAACCACTATTTATTAGGTGGACTAATTAGTTAGGTAACTAAACAAACAAATATTTAATCCAAACTTATATAGATTTTATATACATCACATACCGTAAACGTATATATGTTGAAGTATACACGCACATATACATAAATAGACCATGCACACGCACACACACACACACACACCACACACACACACACACACACACACTCACCCATATATTTATACTTTTTAAATTTTTTACGGGAAATGTATTGAATATTCAAATAAAGCTTCTATGTTGCCCACAGTTTAATGGGTTACATCGACAGGTGTCGATATAATGTAGGATAAATATAATAATAATAATAATAATAATAATAATAAATGCCCTGATGCAGTACCAGCAGTGGCTCTCATGGCTTCTGATCTTAACTGATTGGAAGTGTTATCATGCATATTGTTTTTGTCTTGGTATAAAAGATGGGCTACAGCAAATATTCTGCTCTATACCACAGATTTGCTTGTCAGTTGTTTGACCTTAACCAGTTGACCATGTCCCTTAGTGGCTGACGTTATGTGCATCTCTGATCACGAGCAGAAGTAGTGGGGGAGCATCATAGCCATGTGTTGAGAGGAATTCTTTGGGGTTTGAATAATTCACCTCTGGAAACATGGGTGGTTCTTTCAACATCCTTAAACAACCCTTATTCAGGGACCTTTTGAGCGGGATGGGCTACTCAACCTGAAGAAAATTCTAACGGGGCTCCACCTGCAAGGTCATGTGCTGTTTATCTTGATATGAGATCACCATGTCGCGCACATATGATTGTGATGCATGTGCCTGGTGTACCCTTATCAGACGGGTAGTCATGATGGGTATATTGGGCTTCGTATATTTTACCCCAGTGTCACTTTGATGGCATGAACTGCTCTCTCACTCAATAATAATAATAATAATAATAATAATAACAATAACACTTGGGTGGAATTTATAAATATCTTAATCCCTTGCTACGCATGTTTCCACAAACCACATGTCTCCTAAGATCATAGTCTGTATTCCCGGAATGATTACAATGCAGACCGTAGTATCCGTGAGTATCGCGTTGATCATCTTCATTGATTCATTTCTTCGTACGATATCACAGTAATGGCTGTACAACAGAGGGTATTTATTCTTTTTACTTGTGTGAAGTTTAAGCAACTGCACTATAACCATTCTAGGAATACGAACTGTGATCTTCAGAGACGTGTGCTTGGTGGAATCGCGCATAGTGATGCATTAAATGCTTATAAATTCTATCCAATGGTTATTTTATTATTATTATTAAGTGAGAGAGCAGAGCATGCTATCAAAGTGACACTGGGGTAAAATATACGAAGTCCAGTATACTCATCATGACTACCCGTCTGATAAGGGTACACCAGGCATATGCATCACAACCATATGTGCGCGACATGGTGATCTCGTATCAAGATAAACAGCACATGACCTTGCAGGTCGGGCCCAGTTAGAATTTTCCTCTGGTCGAGTAACCCATCACGCTCAAAAGGTCCCTGAATAAGGATTGTTTAAGGATGTTGAACGAACAACCCATGTTTTCAAAGGTGAATTATCCAAACCTCTAAGAATTCTTTCAACACACGGCTATGATGCTCCCCCAGTACTTCTGCTCATGATCAGAGATTCACATATCGTTAGCTACTAAGGGACATGGTCAATTGGCTAAGGTCCAACAACGGACAGGCAAATCTGTGGTATTGAGCAGAATATTTGCTGTAGCCCATCTTTTATATCGAGACAAAACAGTGTACGTGATAACACTGCCAGTCAGAAGCCAGGAGAGCCACTGCCTGGTGCTACATCAGGGCATTTCTTCTTCTTCTTCTTCTTCTTCTTCTTCTTCTTCTTCTTCTTCTTCTTCTTCTTCTTCTTCTTCTTCTTCTTCTTCTTCTTATTATTATTATTATTATTATTATTATTATTATTATTATATTATTATTATTATTAAGGCGGTGAGCTAGCAGAATCATTAGCGCGCTATTTCTCCCGTCGCTACATTCTGAGTTCAAATTCTTTGTCTTTCTTCGTTTCGGGGTCGAAAAATTAAGTAACCGTTGAGTACTGGGGTCGATATAATCAAACACCCCCTCCCACAAATATCGGGCCTTATGGCTGTGGTAGAAAGGATTATTGTTATTATTAAGACGGCGAGCTGGCAGAATCGTTAGCATTCCGGGCGAAATGCTTAGCGATAATTCGCTCGCTGCTACGTTCTAATTTCAAATTCCACGACGATTTAGTTTGCCTTTCATCCGTTTGAGATCAATAAATTAAGTGCCAGTGAAACACTGGAGCCATATAGTCTATACATCCCCTCACCCAAAATGGCAGCCCTTTATTATTATTATTACTATTATTATTATTACTATTATTATTATTATTATTATTATTATTATTATTATTATTATTATTCAGTAGTTTTATTTTTATAGCGTGCTTTCACTTCACTACCGAGCGCAGCTCTGTGTGCCTTGGGTATGTGCTGTGATTTATTGTGATGCTCTGATGGTTATTGTATGGAAAGTGTTCTGCGTAGGATGTGTGCAGTACCTAGTAGTGCAATTTTCTGTATGTTATATGTGTTTGTAAGTCCTGGTGTTTTGTTATGTATTTGTCTGAATATTTTTTATCATACCTAATGCGCCTACTATGATGGGGACTGTTTCTGTTTTTAGATTCCACATTCTAGTTACCTCTATTTCCGGGTCTTTGTATTATGAAAGTTTCTCCATTTCTTTTAGAGACGTTGTCATCTACTTGTATTGATACATCAATTAGAAAGCATTTTTTTCTTTATGATCTCTGACAACTGTATCTGGTCTCTTAGCCTTAATTTCTCTATCTGTTTGTATTGGCATATCCCAGAGTATGGTTGCTTTCTCGTTTTCCGTGACCTTTTCTGGTGTATGCCTATACCATTTTTTTTCTGTTGTTATTCCATAATGTTGGCATAGCTTCCAGTGTATGTAGGTCCGAACTCTGTCGTGTCTGTGAATATATTCCTTTTGAGCCAGGACTGGGCAGCCAGAGATAATATGATTTATTGTTTCTTGTCCATATCCACGTATTCTGCAGTTACTTGGCATGTTTTCTTTTCATTATATATTTTTGGTAATTTCTGGTGGTGAGGCTTTGGTCTTGTGCTGCAATTACAAATCCCTCCGTCTCTGCTTTGAGTCCTGAGATTCTCAACCATTGCTGGGATTTTTCTTTGTCTATTTCTTTTGCATTTAGCTTAGTCCAGTATTCGCCATGAAGGGGCTTTTCTTGGCATCGTTTTATCATGGTTCGTTGCTGTTCTAGTTTTATTTTGGATTTCATTTGTTTTATAGCTTTTGTTGTTTCTTCTTCTTCTTCTTCTTCTTCTTCTTCTTCTTCTTCTTCTTCTTCTTCTTCTTCTTCTCTTCCTCCTCCTTCTTCTCTTCCTCCCCCTCCTTCTTCTTCTTCGTCAGCTTCTTTAAATACTTAGAACAGTTTACTGTTTTACTCGTGCTTTGCGCTATTTGTATCAGTTTTCCTTGCTTTATTATTATTGCTATTATTATTATTATTATTATTATTATTATTATTATTATTATTATTCGTAGTAGTAGTATTTTTATTACTTTATCATTATATATTTTATTATTATTAGTAGTATTTTTTATCATCATCATTGTCATCATCATCATCAACATCATCATTATTATTATTGTTATTATTATTATTATTATTATTATTATTATTATTATTATTATTATTATTGAGTGAGCGAGCAGAGCATGCCATCAAAGTGACACTGGGGTAAAATATACGAAGCCCAGTATACCCATCATGACTACCCGTCTGATAAGGGTACACCAGGCACATGCATCACAACCATATGTGCGCGACATGGTGATCTCATATCAAGATAAACAGCACATGATCTTGCAGGTGGAGCCCAGTTAGAATTTTCTTCAGATCGAGTAACCCATCCCGCTCAAAAGGTCCCTGAATAAGGGTTTTTTAAGGACGTTGAACGAAACACCCATGTTTCCAGAGGTGAATTATTCAAACCCCAAGGAATCCTTCTCAACACATGGCTATGATGCTCCCCCACTACTTCTGCTCGTGATCAGAGATGCACATATCGTCAGCCACTAAGGGACATGCTCAACTGGTTAAGGTCAAACAACTGACAAGCAAATCTGTGGTATTGAGCAGAATATTTGCTGTAGCCCATCTTTTATACCAAGACAAAACAATGTACATGATAACACTTCCAATCAGTTAAGATCTTCTTCTTCTTCTTCTTCTTCTTCTTCTTCTTCTTCTTCTTCTTCTTCTTATTATTATTATTATTATTATTATTATTATTATCATTATTATCATTATTCTTTCTTCAAATTTTTTTCCGTTTCTCGCCGAGTGTTTTCCGTACACCTTGGGTAGAGAATCTTATTGTAGCATTCCCAGGTTACACGCGCAAATTCACAGGTATAATATGTATTAAAAAATTAATAAATAAATAAATTCAGGATTGGATGTTGTTTTCAAAGCGATAATGCTCTTCTCAGTACATGAGCCGTTCCAGTTAATACGATTTTTTGCACTTCCTGTAGGGATGGTAAACCTGGTATCATTTTCAAATAGGTTTCAGTACCTCTTTTTTTTGTCATTGCTAGAGATCCTATAATCACTGGTACTGTAGTCGCCTTGAGATGACACATTTTTTCAATTTCTATTAGCAAGTCTTTATATTTAGTAATCTTGTCAAATTCTTTCGCGCGCTATATTGTGATCGCAAGGAATACTCATGTCAATTAATAAACACATCTTTTTTGTCTGTTCTTTTATAATAATATCCGGTTTATTAGCTTTTATTGTTTTGTCGGCATGTACGGGAAAGTCCCATAGAATCGACACATTTTCTCTCTCAGTCAAAACTTCAGGATGGTGTTTATACCATTTGTCAGCGGTTTTGATTTTATAATGCCGACATATTGTCCAGTGTAAATAATAGCCGACTCTGTCATGTCTTGCTTTATATTCTACAGGTGCTAAGACTCTACACCCTGAGATTAGGTGGTCTATAGTTTCAATCTTATTATTATTATTATTATTATTATTATTATTATTATTGAGTGAGCGAGCAGAGCATGCCATCAAAGTGACACTGGGGTAAAATATACGAAGCCCAGTATACCCATCATGACTACCCGTCTGATAAGGGTACACCAGGCACATGCATCACAACCATATGTGCGCGACATGGTGATCTCATATCAAGATAAACAGCACATGACCTTGCAGGTGGAGCCCAGTTAGAATTTTCTTCAGATCGAGTAACCCATCCCGCTCAAAAGGTTCCTGAATAAGGGTTGTTTAAGGACGTTGAACGAAACACCCATGTTTCCAGAGGTGAATTATTCAAACCCCAAGGAATCCTTCTCAACACATGGCTATGATGCTCCCCCACTACTTCTGCTCATGATCAGAGATGCACATATCGTCAGCCACTAAGGGACATGCTCAACTGGTTAAGGTCAAACAACTGACAAGCAAATCTGTGGTATAGAGCAGAATATTTGCTGTAGCCCATCTTTTATACCAAGACAAAACAATGTACATGATAACACTTCCAATCAGTTAAGATCAGAAGCCATGAGAGCCACTGCCTGGTACTGCATCAGGGCATTATTATTATTATTATTATTATTATTATTGTTATTATTATTATTATTATTATTATTATTATTATTATCATTATTCCTTCAAACTATCTTCCGTTTCTCGCCGAGTGTTTTCCGTACACCTTGGGCAGAGAATCTTATTGTATGCATTCCCAGATTACACACGAAATTCACAGGTAAATATGTATTTAATAAATAAATAAATTCATGAATGGATGTTGTTTTCACAGCGATAATGCTCTTCTCAGTACATGAGCCGTTCCAGTTAACACGATTTTTTGCACTTCCTATAGAGATGGTATCATTTTCAAATAGGTTTCAGTACCTTTTTTTATCATTCCTAGAGATCCTACATCACTGGTACTGTAGCCGCCTTGAGATGACACATTTTTCAATTTCTATTAGCAAGTCTTTATATTTACTGATCTTTATTATTATTATTATTATTATTATTATTATTATTATTATTATTATTATTATTATTATTATTATTATTATTACATATCCGTATATTTTTCAGGAATGGCAACGTCAACTGATTATCATTTGTTTCTCAAATTGATGCTAGCTTTTTTTCTATTTGTCGGCGCTCCCATAATTTGCAAAGCAACATTTAAAGAGAGTAATTTCAAAAGAATTACTAAATCAAAATGCTTAAAAGGCGAATATAATATAACTGAGAACGTGGCATCTCGTATACAGTGTGCAATTCTGTGTTTATCACAGTACGATTGCGGCTATTTCACCTATTGTAATGGCACATGTCACATGTATCGTACGTTTTATAAGAATGAACTTGAAGATTATGATTGCGACTGCTCCTCATATATGTTGCTTGATGAAACGGGTAGGTAAATCCGATTATTCTTTATTTTTATCCTTGTTGCACAATATTAATGGGTATGTACGTATGTATGTATGTATGTATGTATGTATGTATGTATGTATGTATGTATGTATGTATGTATATATATATATATATAATTATAATAATAATAATAATAATAACTAACGTTACCCTTGACCAGCAGAATGTCATAAAAGGGTTAGACCCAGCGGAGAGCTACAAGTACCTAGGGTTTATTGAAGTGGACGGAATAAGGCATTCAGTGATGAAGGAATGGATCAGGAGAGAATGTTATCGCATGCGAGAAACAAGATCGAAGTGATCAATGCTTTAGCCATACCAGTCGTGACTTACAGTTTCAATATCGTTAGCTGGTCAATTACTGAAATATGTAATCTTGACACAAAAATACGACAACCGTTGACAATGCATAGAATGCACCACCCTAAGGCAGATGTAGAACGACTTTATCTGCCAAGAAAAGACAGAGGCCGTGGACTTTTGCAACTGGCAATAACAATGAAGATTGCCACAATTGGCCTAGATACCTACCTGAAAAACTCTGAGGACTGGATGTTAAAACTTGTTTCAAAACATGAAAACAAGAAAACATCATACTCAGTAACAAAACAGGCAAAGGAATATCTAAGTGAATTCCGAATACAACAAATTTCGGTATTACACACATACGAAACAAGCGCAGAAAAAGCTAAGCACACGAAAACCCGTGCTAAAACTGCTGCCTTAGATATTCTGATTGATAAATTGAAAGAAAAACCTCTTAATGGCAAATACCTAAAGAGAGCGAATAATGCCGATGTTGACAAAGCCCTGACTCATCAATGGCTAATGGCCTCTGGTTTAAAATCTGAAACAGAAGGGTTTATCATAGCTGCTCAAGATCAATGCCTACCTACAAGGAACTACCAGGCCAACATATTAAAGAACAGCAGTAGCCCAACATGTCGTGTATGTCAATAACAAAATGAAACCATTGATCATGTTGTCTCCAAGTGCAGTCTTCTTGCGCCAACAGAATGTCTCAACAGGCATGATAGAGCTGCACAATACATTCACTGGGTAATTTGCAAAAGCCTGCACTCGCCCCATGATAAAATCTTGTGGGAACACAAACCACCTCCAGTGCTTGAAAATGATCACGTCTCACTCCTCTGGAACTTCACCATTCACCATTTTTCAAAGTCCAAAGTTTCGGCAGTAAATACAAGTGCCGATTTTCTTTCAAAACTAGCCCAAAAATTTTTTATCAATAATTAATAAATCTTAGGGTAGCAAAAATAATTTTAGAAAAACTCTTTGCTACATGTGATCTAGCGAGAAGGAAAAATTAGTCAATAGACTATATATTATTCATATAGAAATACAGTGTACATTTAAACACATAAGAGGTGACCATTATAGGACATCTGACTCACTAGAAAGAGCAGTTAAACTACAAACTACTAATAGTTGTAATTCTGAAAGGGAATGAAAAAAACCCATTTACCTTATTTTATTAATTAATGATAGAAGTTTTTTGGGCTAGTTTTCAAAGGAAATCGGCATTTGTATCTACTGCCGAAAAAACCACGCGTGCGTGGTGGATTTTGAAGAATTATAACATATAACCTGGAGGCATGTTCTTTATCGCCTAGTGTTAGCCTTGGCTTCCTGCTGAAGATGGCAACGCCAGTTGTAAATTAAAGTCATTTAATATTATTTTCAAAAGATTGCCGAAAATATGCATAGTCCAGGAAAAATAGGGTAAATGTTTTTATTTTTCATTCCCTTTCAGAATTACAGCTATTAGTGTAAACTCTCCCTATATATATATATATATATATATATATATTTGAGGTGTGTTCTGTTAAGAACGTATAAAAGTACAAATAGAGTTCGTTCACACTCAGAAATATCAAGTAGTCGGTAGTCTTCTTATGGTATGCTACCAATTCTAGTCTTAGGTATTCCTCATGTCTGAAAATAAAAGTGAAAAGTATATTCGGTAATGGTACAGTTTGGCATGTACTGAATAACATGTTGGAATTGAATAAATAAACAGACAGCATGCACATT
>NC_043004.1:71811198-71828698 GCF_006345805.1 Octopus sinensis | reverse complement strand
AGAACATAATTCATTTTTAAATGTCTTGCTTTGAAAAACTGCATTTGGGTATGATTAGTATAATTTTGGTAGTAATGACTCTGTCCCTCCTAGTGTGAGGCATTTATGTGTAATAATGCCCTCTATACAATATAGATATAATTAATTTGTTCAGAAGAAAAAAATTATTTTCGGATTCTTTTCTTTTATGAGGTTTTCACGCTAGCTACCTGATAATTTCTTGTTAAGATCCCTTATTAAGAGATTATCCTTAATTGTTAAACTTATTCCGAAATACTTTTCATTACCCGACATGCAGTTCGTAAAAAGCCCGCCATTTACCGGATATATGATTTATAAACATTCCATGTGCTTGGCCGGAGTGAGCAGTTGTCTGTTCGTCTTCGCTACGTAAGGTTAGTTTATTTATGATGTATTCAGAATCAGTTCTGCTGACGATCATTAGACGCAAGTTGTATGTGAAATCACGGTGATACAGAACATAATTCATTTTTAAATGTCTTGCTTTGAAAAACTGCATTTGGGTATGATTAGTATAATTTTGGTAGTAATGACTCTGTCCCTCCTAGTGTGAGGCATTTATGTGTAATAATGCCCTCTATACAATATAGATATAATTAATTTGTTCAGAAGAAAAAAAAAATTATTTTCGGATTCTTTTCTTTTATGAGGTTTTCACGCTAGCTACCTGATAATTTCTTGTTAAGATCCCTTATTAAGAGATTATCCTTAATTGTTAAACTTATTCCGAAATACTTTTCATTACCCGACATGCAGTTCGTAAAAAGCCCGCCATTTACCGGATATATGATTTATAAACATTCCATGTGCTTGGCCGGAGTGAGCAGTTGTCTGTTCGTCTTCGCTACGTAAGGTTAGTTTATTTATGATGTATTCAGAATCAGTTCTGCTGACGATCATTAGACGCAAGTTGTATGTGAAATCACGGTGATACAGAACATAATTCATTTTTAAATGTCTTGCTTTGAAAAACTGCATTTGGGTATGATTAGTATAATTTTGGTAGTAATGACTCTGTCCCTCCTAGTGTGAGGCATTTATGTGTAATAATGCCCTCTATACAATATAGATATAATTAATTTGTTCAGAAGAAAAAAATTATTTTCGGATTCTTTTCTTTTATGAGGTTTTCACGCTAGCTACCTGATAATTTCTTGTTAAGATCCCTTATTAAGAGATTATCCTTAATTGTTAAACTTATTCCGAAATACTTTTCATTACCCGACATGCAGTTCGTAAAAAGCCCGCCATTTACCGGATATATGATTTATAAACATTCCATGTGCTTGGCCGGAGTGAGCAGTTGTCTGTTCGTCTTCGCTACGTAAGGTTAGTTTATTTATGATGTATTCAGAATCAGTTCTGCTGACGATCATTAGACGCAAGTTGTATGTGAAATCACGGTGATACAGAACATAATTCATTTTTAAATGTCTTGCTTTGAAAAACTGCATTTGGGTATGATTAGTATAATTTTGGTAGTAATGACTCTGTCCCTCCTAGTGTGAGGCATTTATGTGTAATAATGCCCTCTATACAATATAGATATAATTAATTTGTTCAGAAGAAAAAAATTATTTTCGGATTCTTTTCTTTTATGAGGTTTTCACGCTAGCTACCTGATAATTTCTTGTTAAGATCCCTTATTAAGAGATTATCCTTAATTGTTAAACTTATTCCGAAATACTTTTCATTACCCGACATGCAGTTCGTAAAAAGCCCGCCATTTACCGGATATATGATTTATAAACATTCCATGTGCTTGGCCGGAGTGAGCAGTTGTCTGTTCGTCTTCGCTACGTAAGGTTAGTTTATTTATGATGTATTCAGAATCAGTTCTGCTGACGATCATTAGACGCAAGTTGTATGTGAAATCACGGTGATACAGAACATAATTCATTTTTAAATGTCTTGCTTTGAAAAACTGCATTTGGGTATGATTAGTATAATTTTGGTAGTAATGACTCTGTCCCTCCTAGTGTGAGGCATTTATGTGTAATAATGCCCTCTATACAATATATATATATATATATATATATATTACAAAATAAACAAATATAGGCAAATCTGTTGTTGAAAATGCACCTAAAGTTGCCTAATATATATTGGTAAAAACGGTAAGATAACAAAAGAAACAGACCTCAATATTATGTAAATAGCGGAATTTATCTGTAAATATAGTATGTGACAATTACGCGGTACCGAATAACTGTCACATATTATATTTACAGATATATATATATATATATATATATATATATATATATATATATATATATGTATGTATGTATCCCATTGCTATTTTTCGCGATGGAAATTGTTTGTCAAATAAACACACGTACTTTATACTCGTCCTCTTCTTCAGCTTTATTATAATTCTTATTCTAGTGTCCTTTGTCACGAAATATTTCGTCATCCACCATGTGGCCTCTTCACCCACTCTCCAGCCATCGTATCAACTCCTGTCCTGTTTAGTCCATTCTCAAGTTGAATAAACATGAAAGAGTCAACCGCAACTAAATAATATAAACAATAATAATAACATTAAGACAAGTCTTTTGAATATCGGAATCTATCATTTCTGAAAGAAATACAAATGATAATAATTTATATGATGAGACTGATTAAAAAGTTATATTGCATTTAATAATGTTAACATGAATTAAGTATATTTCATAGTACTCTGTGTTGCATATTTCCTTTAAAATATTTATAAACTTCCGTAAAATATTGTCTGTACATTTACATCTAAACCACTGTTTGCCATTTATTGTTCATTACAGCCTGGCAGAAAGTATTTAAGTTGAACAAAAACTCATTTTATAGAAGTCCTATATATTTATACTGGGACAGTTTGCCTATTGACAAGGTAATGTAGTTTTGAAATTTCAAAATGATTTTCATTTAAATAACACTTTTTCAGTTCCCTATCTCATCGGGTATTTAATTCTTACCTATTCCTGTCGATATTGCAATGGTGCATGTAACTTGTGCTGTTGGTATTGCTCAGTTCTTCTTTCTGTGTAACCTTTAGATTTAAACAGGGTCCTGTTTTGAATCCTTATCTTATTTTCGTACATTATATATCTATAACTAGATGATGAGATGACAAGGCATAGTCTGAGAGCGGCTAGGTTTCTTTTTCTTGCTATCTAGATGAGCATATAGAAGCACATTCTAGAGTAAGAGATCGATGGTAAAACTATGTGTTGCAGAAAATCATATCAACTAGGTGTATAACTTTTTTGATATATAAAAAATCAGTTAGTCCTCACATACACACACGTACTCATACTTAAACGCAGAAGAATCCACACACACACACACACACGCACACGCACTCACACACACACACACACACACACACACAAATACACCAACATATGTTCAGATATATTGCCTTTGGTTATTTCTTGAACTTAAACAGCTTAAACAAACAAAATTTAACCATACATACAAATAGAAAAAGTCAACTAGGCACGAGCATCTACACGATCGTTCTATCTGTTGGAAATAGCAATGAAATCTCTCCCACATCACACTCTACTGCTTTCATGAAGGGACTATCGCGTAATACTTTCTTAAATAGTGCCAAAAATATATATAAAAAAAAGGAGCACAATGGTCTTAGCCGGAATATTCTTTGATGATAGATCAACAGCATCAAAGGAAATTTCAGGTTTCAAAAATCTATCGATGAGAATGTTGAAGCTTGAATCTTTTGAAAGAGTGAAATCGTCCTCATTATGTTTATTATTGCTGCTATTTTCTCCTTGAGGTTTATGTTTGAGACGTACCTTCGTCATTGCATGGAAAGATCTATTATTCTAGATTCTAGAATTATACTCAGTTTTAGAATATCAGATTATTATTTTCAGTTTTAGAATTTCCTTCTTTTAAATCTTCCTCATGTAGTATAGAAACATATTCCTCCCGTGTCTCTATATGCTCTTCTTTATCCTATTTGTGTAACATCAGGAGTAATGTGAGGCCATCATTTAGATGTTCATTATTTTCACGGTTGCCTCGCTTCTTACATTACTTTTGTTACTGGTTACTTATACACGCATGATTTTTCTCACTTTTCTGAGCACAAAATACAAACTCTGCACCCACCGAATTTTTTGGGGTTGAATGAATGCTGTTTGGTTAAATGGTTTAGTATTTTTGTAATTGGTGCAGTGGGGGGTCCAGTTTTGATATAGACCCTGATTCGCTGGGGACGTTTACACGTTGATTCCTGTAAACATTTATGATACTCCATTTCTATGTGGTGAATTTGAATAATTGTTTAAAATCACTGCCTACGTAATTGTTTTACAGCATACTTTTTTTACCTTGTTTTTTTTTATCTTGTGTGAGATAAATTTCATAGCGCTGATTTAGCACACCAGGCGAACAGCTTAGCAGAATTTTGACTATCTACACGTTCTGAGTTCAAATTCCGCAGGGGTCGACTTTGCCTTTCATCCTTTCAGGGTCGATTAAATAAGTACCACTTACGCAGTGGGGTCGATGTAATCGACTGAAACTCTTTCCCCAAATGTGAAGCATTGTACTTTCAGTAGAAAGGATTATTATTATTGCTGTTGTTCGTATTCTTTTTGTCGTTAAGGCAGCGAGCCCGCAGAATATTTAGCACGCTGGACGAAATGCTTAGGGGGCGAAATGCTACGTTTTGAGTTCAAATTCCCCCGAGTTCGACTGTCATCGTATCGGGTTCGATAAAATAAGTACCAGTCGAACATTAAGATCGATGTAATCGACTCATCCCCACTTCCGCTAAGCTGCATTTGTGGCCCAAAAATTGAAAAGAAAAATTATTATTGTTATATCTATTAAATGCTACATCATTTAGTAGTGTCGTTGTCTTGAAGTTAGATGATAACAGGTCCCCTCAAATCTCAAGAATCTTGCTTAGGATTTTTACATAAGGGATTGCAGGTTGAAAGTTCTAGTCTTAATCGCAATATCCTTCAGTGTTGAGCATTTTGGATGTTATGAGAGAGCAACAACTACCACGGAATAATTGTTGTCTTAATCTTCCCTTTTCCTATCTCTAATCATAACTAGTGTCTTTGGTTCAGTAATTTGGTCATTGTTTATGCGTAGTTCCCATAACATATTGTAAATTCCATTGACAATCTAACCTCTAGCTCATACGCATACCACCTTCCTGTTATTTCGTAGACATATACTCGTCTAAAATCTCATTGTACAAATTTAAGTACACAGTAATGTCATCGCTTATTTTGTTTTTGTGTTAAATTACTGCATTCATTCGAAAGATGGTAAATAATTTCGTCCCATTTTCCACAGATTATATATTTCTCTGACTGATCTTGCCTTAATATCTTGTTCCAAATCGGCTACCACTAGCGATTCGGTTCCTGGATTCAGGTTTCCATCTGTCAGCCATAACCAGCGTTCTTTGCTCCTTAGTTGATTTCTTGCACCAATTGGCCATGTCATTCGTTATCTTTCCAGCTATTTGTCCTGCTGTTCATCCTTCTATACATGATTTCTCCTACTGTTTCACTAACATCTTGGATAACTCATGCAGCCGATAGTGTTCTTTCTTTATGACATACCACGTAGGTTTTCAGCCTCAGTATTGCAGTTCGCATGATATTTTCTGCTTTTAAAAATCCTGTCTCCTTCCGTTCTTGGTTGATGATTTATCTTCACTCATGGTTTAGACAAACTCATAGATGGGCCTGGGATTTTTCGACTATGCTTGTCAGAAGAATTAACACAACGACGGAAATAAATAACCGAGAGCGCAATTCCCTCTGCGTATTTTCCCGTCTCCTATCAATTCATTGAAGCGTGCTATTTTTCCTTCCCAAACTATCGTTGTTGTTAAAAGAAAAGTATACTTTGTCATTGACCTCGAATGTTCTAAAAGAGTGGAATATAAGCCTTCTTGTAATTTACCCGTTCAAAAGCGAAATTCTCCTTAATACCTCGTTTAACATCTTTTATGAATATATAACAGACCAGCAGTTCCTTGCCTTCTGCTTCGCTTTTACGCCTCTGTTAATAGATTCTCCGTCTTCAGAAAGATATATACTTCATCTAATATGAAGCCAATTAGCAATTCTCCGAGTAATGGTAAGCATACATACGTCTATAATTACAGTCTTCCCTTACATTTTCTTTGTCTTTCTTTCCTTGTACTGCCTTTCCTTTTGTCATACATGTTAGTGTTCTATTTTCAATACCGTCAGTGAGAAATGATTATATAAAATTGTGCATCTTTGAAAACTGTTTGGGCCAGAATCTCTGAATGCCAGGTGGTCCAGGGTAGTAGCAATTTGACATTTTGTTAAGCAAGTCTTTTACTTTCTAATCTAAAATATTTATATTTTCTTGTTTTATTCCATTTTGGAATTGCCACAACTGGTCCGCTTCCTCGTTATGCTGAACTACTTTGCTTCAAGTGTCTGACCAAAAGTTCATTGCTGGTTCAGCAACTGGCATATCGTTCTCCTGACGTTCATACTAAATGTTCAGTTGTTGGTAATAAAATTGTCCTTCATTATTTCTGAAGAGACTGGTTTGCTGATGTTGATCTATTACTTGTTAGGAATTACAACCGTGTCTCGTGGTCTGCTACCACAACAGCTCCTTTATAGGTTCCATTTAGCTCAAGACATCATCAGGAGGAACCACGTCCGGTTTCGACCCCTATTCCTCTAGTGTTTTGACGTGGCTCCACCCCACTTTCGGAGGTGTCTTCAGCTGTGGTGTTGGGTGCATGTCTTCTTTCTTCTTCTGTCTTCTGTTCCCTGGCCTCTTGTTAATGTTCTTGTTGCTGCTGCAACTGCTATTGTTGTTATTAGGCTGGCAGATTCACCAGAGTGTTAGATACTATCAATGTATTGAGGTATTTAGTTGCAACGCTTTTTAAGTTAAAATATCGTCGTGGTCGAATATGCGTTTCATCATTTCAGAGACAATATATCAATGTGGCAAATGTTAAGGAATAGAGATTGGGGAGTCCTTAATCAGCAACAGAGCTAATGGGTTTGGAGACTCGATTCAGTGTGTTGAGCAGGAATATCTTTAGGTTATGAAATAAACTGATGTTAAAAGATCCGAATGACAAAGGATTCAGTCTGTCTACCGGTCTTGGAGTAGAAAGAATGACAGGTGTAAGTAATTGTAAGCATTGGAACAAATGAGAAAGGCGATTTAAGAAGGAGTTGGAAGAGCGATGAAAGAGCAATTAAACTTGGATACACATGGAATACATATTTTAAAGATTAATAACAAGATTTTTTTAACTGCTATATTAAGTTCGAAATAAGCTTGGTGAGTTTTTATAAGTTTAGGCTTACAAAATTTAGTAGATATGTGTTACAAAAAGATGGATAGAGATAATGTGATAATTGTGATTCAGAGAGGTCGGACTTACTTTTGTATTTTATTTCTCTCTCTCTCTCTCTTTCTATCTATCTATCTATCTATCTATCTATCTATCTATCTATCTATCTATCTATCTATCTATCTATCTATCTATCTGTCTGTCTGTCTGTCTGTCTATCTATCTATCTATCTATCTATCTATCTATCTATCTATCTATCTATCTATCTATCTATCTATCTATCTATCTATCTCCTCTCATAATCCTCAACTTCATCTTACACTTTTTCTTTTTCTCCTCTTTCTTTCTCTCTCTCTTTCTCCATCTCCTTACATTTTGCCCTCTTATTTTTTCACCCCGTCTCTCTCTCTTCCTTTTCCGAACTTCTCTATTATTTCTCTCTTTTGTTCTAAGACTCACTGAGCTTAAATTTCTCACTCTTCTCCACTTTTCTCTCTATCTTTTTCTCGCACTTTCTGCATTTCCCTGTATTTCATCCTTATCTTCTTTTTCTTTGGGATGCTCACCTCCCTATCAATCTCTTAGATTAACGATCCTAGTTAACTTTCCATTTGCAGGTGGAATTACGATTCAAACACGAACAGGAAAGTCAGAAACTCATTTTCAAAGGAACTGGGACAAATATTACATCGTGGTGCCACGAAGATAAACTCCTCTTTTTTCCTTTTCCAGCCGATCCTCGATTCAGCTGTACAATCGATATTAAGTATATATTATTCCCTTATTCTTTGTTAACATCTTTAATGGTTTAATTATAATAGTAATAATGATTCCTAACAAAGTCATAGATTTACATATTTTGAAGGAAGGTTGAATCGATTTCATAGGGTACATTAATTAACAGGTATTAATTTACCGACTCTGGAATAATGAGATGTACGAGGGACGTTCAATAAGTAATGCCCCTGACCCATTTGCAGTTGTTGGATCTAGCTGCATGTGCAATTATTTATATCTCTATAGAGTAAGTGACAAATTACAGCTCTGAACTAATTCTGGTTTCTGATTTACAGGTGTTTGAACTGAGGCAAGTGTGAAATGGAGCCTGTTGAGTGTCGAGCAGTGATCCGGTTTTTGTATTTGAAAGGACGCACACCACGGGAGACTTTTGATGAAATGAAAGTAACTTATGGTGATGATGCCCCATCATATGACCTTGTAAAACGCTGTCATCGTGAATTCAAACATGGTCGGAACTCTGTGAAAACAGCTCCCAGATCCGGTCGCCCCCTTTTGCCATTGATGAGGCATCTGTCCGTCAAGTTGAGGCTGCCATTTTGGAAGATCGACGCATAATTATTTGCCAAATAGCCCATGAGGTCAAGATTAGTACCGGGTCTGTGGAAACTATCATTCATGACCATTTGCATATGCAAAAGGTGTCTGCCAGATGGATTCCCAGGTTGCTCACGCCTTTCCAGAAGCAAGAACGCGTCGAGTGCTCGAGGGTGAATTTGGAGATGTGCCAAGAAGATGAGTCAAACTTTTTCAAAAGACTGATTACACAGGATGAAACCTGGGTCCATCACGATGATCCAGAGACCAAAGCCCAGTCAATGCAGTGGAAGCACCGTGACTCACGCCCTCCAAAGAAGGCAAGGGTGCAGCCCTCCGCTGGCAAGGTCATGCTCACAGTCTTCTGGGACCAGGACGGAGTAGTGATGACAGATTTCCTGGCAAAGGATACCACAATTACAGGAGCCTATTATGCTTCACTTTTGAGGAAATTAAGAGAAGTTATCAAAATCTAGAGGCGGGGCAAGATCAGCAAAGGCATCCTCCTCCTGCAGGACAACGCTCCGTCCACAACTCGCTTGTCGCCAGATCAGAAGCACAGGCGTATGGCTATGAACTCCTCCCCCATCCCCCTACTTCCTGACCTTGCACCCTCAGATTTTCACCTCTTCCCAGTCATGAAGTTGTTTTTGAAGGAAAGCGTTTCCCAGATGATGCAGCCTTGATTTCTGAAGTCACGTTCAGATTGGAGGACCAAGCTGGGGTCTTCTACAAAAACGGTCTCCAGAGCTGCATCAAACGATGGTAGAAATGCGTAACTCTGGGTGGTTCCTATGTAGAAAAAGACTAATAACTGTGCCAAGTTTCGTTGCTCTACTGCTATAGGAAGTGGGTCAGGGGCATTACTTATTGAATGCCCCTCGTAGGTAAAGCCTTGGTGGGATTTGTATTCAAAACGTTATTTGATACCTTGCTTATCCTCTAGAGTAGAGGTAGTAGTAGTAGTAGTGGTAGTGGTGATAGTGGTGGTGGTGGTAGTGGTGGTGGTGGTGGTGATAGTGGTGGTAGTAGTGATAGTGGTGGTGGCTGAGGTGGTGGTAGTAGTAGTACTAATATTAGTAGTAGTAGTATTACTACTAGTAGTTGTAGTAGTAGTAGTGGTTATGGTGGTAGTGGTAATAGTGGTGGTGGTGATAGTGGTGGTAGTGGTGGTGGTGGTGGTAGTGGTGATGGTGGTGATGGTGGTGGTGGTGGTGGTGGTGGTAGTAGTAGTAGTAGTAGTAACGACTGAAAAACTTATACTGATGTTGTAATAGAACTATGATGTTTGTTGAACTTGAAGAGAGTGAAGAAAGAGCAGTAAAGGTTTGTGACAGAATGCAATTGTTAGGAGAAATGCAGTGAGTTCGAAGGAGAAACCAAGATTGTGGAAACACATGACTCATCGCAGAATGGAAATTATTAAAAAGAAACTAAAAGTCTGATGATCCTTTCTCAAGCTAAGGCTTTAAGCATTAATTCAGTGAGTGGGGTTACTTACCCTATCGCTTGAGCGAGTAAGGGCCACTTATATAATCAGTATGAGAGAAATATTAATAATATTTTAGAAGGCTGTAAAATGTTAACACAAGAAGAATACAAGTGGCGTCATAAGTTTTATCAATGATTGCTTAGCAAAATTAACAAATGGCGTAAATACCTCAAACAAAAAGCACAATCATGTGCTACAAAAGGCCCTACATGGACATGTTACATCGAAAATTCTATAGACGTTTTGACATCTAAATAAAGGGAAATGAGCATCATAGACCAGATATCCTCCTCAGCATCAGCATAAGTATTAATCCGCTCGAACACAGCAGGTTGATGCCACTGGCTTTCGTTGGTTGCAGTTTTCTCTGAATTCGGCCATTTGATATTAACCTCTCTCATTTCAGTTATGAATGTTCTGCGTCTTGGAGATTTCAGGTTTTCTCTCTTTTTCTTCTAAAATAAGTGAAATCTTGAAAGAAAGATTAACAATAGCGTGGACAGATTATAAGAAATCTTAAGGCAGGAGTTCACACTCGTGAATAGGTAAATGTGTGAGTATATTCAGTATTGCAGACAGCATAAGAGCGTTAATTAGCTATGGCATGAGAAAATGGAAAGTAAATCTCTACTCAGGTTATATAGCGAAAGAGGTAATTCGGACACTACAAAAACTAAGCAAACAGAAGTTGCCAGGGTACAATAAAATACCCAGCTTGTAGTTTAAATATTTAACAAGTATACATAAGAGATGTTCAATAATGTCTTAACAAATTCAGAGACAATACTTAAATGGCTCAAAGAAGGGACAATTATACACATTCCCAAATGAACTGAAGCAACAAATCTACAAAACTACTGGAACATAATATTCTCGGTACAACTTATAAGCCTTAACTGCAATAATATTACATATCTCTAGAATGGATACCTAAAAGATAACGACTTAATTCCTGAACAGCAAAAGAGATGCTTCCAATGTTCATAATGCTGTAAATATTAATAAAGTTAATTGGTCAATAAAGCTATTACTGAAGATAGCCACAAAAAAAAGAAGTGTTTCAGCATGACTTTGATTGATTATCGAAAAGTTTTGACAGTATTTCCCACACATGGAACCTGGAAACATTAGCTGTGAACAAGCCATGATAATATATATATATACATATATATATATAATAATAAATATTAGGGAATGAATCCAAAATTACAGGGAAAAAATCAGATTTAGGGTTAAATCCAATTTTATAGTAAAATATTATATAATATAATTCGAGACAAAACCACTATTTTAAAACCAAACAAGAAAAGACTTAATCAATACATAACATTTTAATATAAATTAAATAAACCGCCACAACAATTGTTTCATGTCTGCTACCGACAATCTTCAGGTGGATTTTCGATCTAAAAATATCAATATTTTAAAATATAATTTAATATAATTTAAAATAATAAAATAATAAAATTATCAATGAAAATAAAAATATATAATCTATATATAATCTATATATAATCAATATATAATCTAAAATTATTTTTATATATATATATTAATATCTATATGAGTTTTCGTTTTTTATGGTTTTTTTAAAGCATTTGTAGAAAGGTTTGTATATTCCATTCATAATTTTTTAATTTACGTTTGTTTACTACGCTCAAAGAATTTTATATTCCATTCATAATTTTAATGACGCTGTTTTTACGTAGCGCAAATTATTTTTATATGTTCGGTTCCATGGTAACGTAATTTTTGTTTATTGTAATAACGGATAGTGTTAAAATTCACTTCAAAATTTGATACTGATTAGAAGGTATGTTTATTTTTCTCCTTGTGTTAATCTTGTTACTTATGATAATCTGATTACTTATGGAGTATTTTATATATCGTATTATGTGTAGAAATGTTGTTTTTCTTTTGTATGTTTATGTATGTGTGAATGTGTGTGTGTGTGCGTATTTGCTTGTATCGAGTTTTGTACGTATGTATTTGTATGTGTGAGTGTGTATATGGTTATGTTTGTGGGTGTGTGTATATATGTGTGTGTATTTGTGTGTATTGTGTAAGGGGTTGTATCTTTATATTTATACTTGTATGTATGGATTTTATTTATCATGATTATTTTAATAAGAATTTTTGTATGTAGGTATGGGTGTGTATGTATGTGTGCGAGTGTACAAGTGTAAGTGTAGATTTGGGAGTGTATGAGTGCTTTGTAATTGGGTGTGATTATTTATGCACTTGTATACATGTAAGTTTTGAATGTGCGTGTGATTGCACCCGTCTGCGTGTACACACTATTTTATATTTTATATATATATTAATATATATATGAGTTTTCGTTTATCATGGTCGTTTTATTAAAGTTTGTTTCTATCGAGATTTGTACGTATGTATATGTATGTGTGAGTGTATATATGGTTATGTTTGTGGGTGTGTGTATATATGGGTGTGTATTTGTGTGTATTGTGTTAGGGGTTGTATAGTTATATTTATACTTGTATGTATGGATTTCATTTCCATTCATAATTTTTTAAAAAACGTTTGATATCCACGAGCAAAGAATTGTTCGGTTTTCTTTTGAGTGTTTATGTATGTGTGAATGTGTGTGTGTGTGTGTGTGATTGTTTGCGTAATTTATTTATCTGTATGGGTGTGGGTGTTTATATATTGGTATATATCGTGTTCTGTATGTATGTGTATGTATATGTATGTGTGAGCGGGTATATGTATATTGTTTATGAATGAGTGTTGTATGTGTGTGTGAGGAAGTATGAATAAGTAATGTGTTGAGTGTATGAGCATGTGTGTGTATATATAGTTTATTTTTTGTTTTTTGTTTTTTATTTTTTGGTTTTTGTTTTTTGCTTGTTGTTTTTTGGTTTTTGTACATTTTTAAATATGAGAACTTTTATAATAGGTTTTTATATTCAATTGTTTATAGGGTTTATTTTAGATTATATATTGATTATATATAGATAATCTAAAATAATCTAAAATAAACCCTATAAACAATTGAATATAAAACCTATTATAAAAGTTCTCATATTTAAAAATGTACAAAAACCAAAAAACAACAAGCAAAAAACAAAAACCAAAAAATACTGTTTGCAGTATTTGGAGGAAACAGGGAATAGATTATCCGTTGTATTTCAAATGTGATCCCAAAAGAATATAATCAAGTATCTAGATACGATGCAACACATACAAGAAAAACGCCGGAATTTTACCGGTGAGTGTGTTACATAATAAGGCACAGAAAGAAAATGACTCTCCTAAGACACAATAGAATATGCTTCAACACACGAACTCCTATAACGAATCTTGCAAACCAAATCCAAAAACGAAATATCACAGGGTATGAGACAATCATTAATCTCAAAGATGAAAATGTTTATTCATCAATTTAATGAAGCAGAAGGGATTGTTGTAAATTTAGTTGTAAAAATTTTACATTATGATGAACTTTATTAAATTTATCAATTGTAACATTAATTTCAGACAACCGCGTTTTCGTGTGGATTGGGGAACAACTAATGATTACGATAACTGGATGGAAGGCAAAATGGAAAATGGAATACGCATACTCTATCGCAAAATGATGAACGGTATGTAACATATGTCTTCTTGTTTTGAGTACAAATACTTGTACATTTTATGTTTGTAAGCACATATATTTGTGTATATGAATGAATGTGAGAGATGAGTATATGTCTGTGTGTATGTATGACTAGTGTGTGTATATATGTGTATGTATAGATGGTATTTGTATATGTTTAAATGTATGCATACTTACATACTAATTATTTTCTTGCAAGCTAGTTTTTTATCTATTTTCTTTGTGTCAGTGAAAGTGAAAGTATTTAAGAAAGACAATTAGTAATTACAAACCCTTGGGAAAAAAGCAAAGCAAAACAAACACACAAACAAACAAAAGAACCCAGAAAAGCTCAGCGGTTGTGGGAAACGAGGGTGATTGAAAGGACCTTAAATTCTCTATTTATTAAAAACATATTAGAAAGATTGTCTAAGCCGCCATTTTGTAATCTGTAATAGGAATGCTACATATTCTCTCTCTCTCTGGCTCTCGCCCTCTATCTTTGAGTCTCTCTCTCTTTCTCTCTCTCCCCCTTTGCATTCTGATCGAACGTCCTGTGTGTTAACGTGTACCTCATTGTGACAATGTAAACTTTCGTTTAATCAAGATACACATGGGCTGACGAGTAACCTGCAGCATACATCTCATTTGGATATTTACCACTTCCGAGGCTCCACTGGCTATGAAACAGATGCCGCCCGAATCCTATCTACTTCCTTCATTAAGTTCTGTAATATTATTCGCATACACGGCAACCCTGGTCGCCCACCGTGAAATATATATTTCTTTACTACCCACAAGGGGCTAAACACAGCGGGGACAAACAAGGACAGACAAAATGATTAAGCCGATTACAACGACCCACATAATTTATCGACCTCGAGAGGATGAAAGGCAAAGTTAACCTCGGCGGAATTTGAACTCAGAACGTAGCGGCAGACGAAATACCGCTAAGCATTTCGCCCGGCGTGCTAACGTTTCTGCTAGCTCGCCGCCTTCCCACTGTGAAATATAAAAGGAACTTCTTTCAGTTTATCGTACTTCGATACGAAGAAATCCATAAACTTCCGTTCGCATAAGTTACTATTGTCCCTGCAAATTGGTTTTCATATTTACTACGGGTTGCTTGAAGCTAACTTCCTTCCTACATCTAGATCCCTCGCCATAGAGCGATTCACCTATCGCGGTTCATTATTGAAGCTTACGTCGATTCCTCCGTGGTAGAGTATTGTGCCACTGACTTCGTTACAAGAAGTTTTATTCCACTCCTGCCATTAAGAACTCTCTTTGTGACTTTTCTCTCTACGGAGAACAGCATTCCTGGGAAATGGAGAGAAAATTTTTATGATCTCTTTAATCCAGTAAAACCAACCCGTGGACATGTGGTGAATCTCGAGGCGAAGGCTATCTCCAGAGATTGAAGTCCTTAAGGTGACTGCAGAGCTGAAATGCAGCAGGACCGCCTGTGAGGATGGTATTTGGACTTATATGTTAACGTTTTTAGTTAGAAAAGTTATTTTCTGGGTGATTCGTTTATGCCAGGTGCCATGGAGATCTGAAAAAAAAAACACCAAAGCAATAGCAATCCGAGATGAAAACCCCTTATTTTTTAAAGTCCTGCAAGAGGGAGTGTTCTGGTTATAGAAGAATGTCCATATTTAGCTGCTCCGGTAAAGTCTGTGCGCAGTGTCTGGAGAAGAGAAGTAAGGAAACTGTGGAGCTTGAGCTTGCTGGAGAACAGTGTGAATTCCCTCCGTGACGTAGCACAACGAACCACTCGACGGCATGTCTTCGATAAATCGTGGTATTATAACCAATAAGTGTACAATTGCATTATATGCCTCAAAAAGGCTTGCTGTGCAGGTTTAGGTGGAATTTGGGATTGCCGGGTTGTGTTCGGATAAATGTTGTTAAGTCGAAACTGTTCAATATGGATTTTGGCAGAGGTACGTATTTCCACCACTCCTGTCCATATACCTTATGAACTGGATTGATATGCGTATCCCTTGGGAAGTGATTTACAATCGTTATGCTTAGGATCAGCCGGCTGATATTTAGAGGTATCTTTTGTTACTCGACTCAGCAGCAGACGATTTCTAGCATACATTGAATGAGTTCGTTGCCGAGTGCTGCAAGACAAGGATGAGGACAAGTGGTGTGAAGACTGTGAAACTGGAATTCTCAAGAGAATCTTTCAGTAAACTGTATGTGTTAGTGGAGCAGGTACCTTGGGGCCATATTTACGAGTGATGGCAAGCAGGAGGTTGAACTGAATGCTAGAATTGAAATGCAATGTATCAGTTCTTGTATTCAATCGGTAGAAAAAGAGCGGTAACTCAATAAGCCAAACACGCTATCTCCAGTTCGGATGTTGTACTTATCCTCACCTATTTTCATGAAAGTTGAATAATAACTGAACGAATGCGATTGCGAATACAAACGGCCGATATGAGGTTCCTCATACCGACGTTTGGACTAATGTCATTTGCCAGGTTGCGTAGCTTGGAGATAGGGTGTCCCTTCAGGTCGAACTGCCACGTATCCTCATTGAGAGGTCACAGCTCCAGTACTATAGACACGTTATTAGAAGGTCGCAGGAGGGGATCGTAAGATGAATTTTTCAAACTAAATCAATCGACAGAACTTAAGGTAGACCGAGAACGAAATAGTTGGATGGTATACTCTTTTTTACTCTTTTTACTTGTTTCAGTCATTTGACTGCGGCCATGCTGGGGCACCGCCTTTAGTACTTATTCTATCGGTCTCTTTTGCCGAACCGCCAAGTAACGGGGACATAAGCACACCAGCATCGGTTGTCAAGCAATGCTAGGGGGACAAACACAACACACACACACACATACATATATATACATATATATACATATATACGACAGGCTTCTTTCAGTTTCCGTCTACCAAATCCACTCACAAGGCATTGGTCGGCCCGGGGCTATAGCAGAAGACACTTGCCCAAGGTGCCACGCAGTGGGACTGAACCCGGAACCATGTGGTTGGTTAGCAAGCTACTTACCACACAGCCACTCCTGCGCCTATATATATACGCATGTGTACGCATGTGTTTGCGTGTGTATGTATGTATATGTTTGTATGAATATATTTGGGATAGCCAGAGTAATATATATATATATATAGATAGATATAGATATAGATATATAGATATGTGAGTGTGTGTATGTGTGTGTGTGTGTGTGTGTGTGTGTGTATGTGTGTGTGTGTGTGTGCGTGAGTTATGATACTAAAACTCTAGAAATGTTCGTGTGTACCCGAAATATATATATATATCATATTAAGTATCTATAATCTTATTTAGTGATGCTTTGGAATCCATCCGGAAAATCTAATGACGGTTGCCTCTGGTAGGACCATATGGAGGAGGTTCCAGGGAACTAACCCTAATCCTAACCCTAATTCACATTTACACTCCTAGTAGTGCGTGGAGAAAATAGTTGCATGGATGGACACGTATGTATGTCTGTGTACGCATGTGTTTGCGTGTGTATGTATGTATATGTTTGTATGAATATATTTGGGATAGCCAGAGTAATATATATATATAGATAGATAGATATAGATATAGATATATAGATATGTGAGTGTGTGTATGTGTGTGTGTGTGTGTATGTGTGTGTGTGTGTGTGCGTGTGTATGAATATATATGATACTAAAACTCTAGAAATGTTCGTGTGTACCCGAAATATATAT
>NC_043004.1:71798698-71806198 GCF_006345805.1 Octopus sinensis | reverse complement strand
CTCCGGTTCCGACTAGGGCATGTTCTGGTGCTCACTTTCATATCAAAAATAAAATAGCTGGGAAGGTGGCGAGCTGGCTGACACGTTAGCACGCCGGGTGTAATGCCTAGCGGTATTTCGTCTGTCTTTACGTTCTGAATTCAAATTACGCTCAGGTCGACTTTGCCCTTCATCCTTTCGAGGTCGATAAATTAAGTTCTAGTTGCGTACTGGGGTCGAGCTAATCGACTGGTCCCCTCCCCCAAAATTTCGGGCCTTGTGCCTAGACTAGAAAAGATTATTTTAGAAGGCGGCGAGCTGGCAGAAACGTTAGCACGCCGTGCGAAATGCTTCGCGGTATTTCGTCTGCCGCTACGTTCTGAGTTCAAATTCCGACTTTGCCTTTCATCCTTTCGGGGTCGATTAAATAAGTATCAGTTACGCACTGGGGTCGATATAATCGACTTTATCTGTTTGTCTGTCCTTGTTTGTCCTCTCTGTGTAAAGAAATAGGTATTTCGTATGTCTTTACGTTCTGAGTTCAAAATCCGCCGAGGTCGACTTTGCCATTCATCCATTCGGGGTTGATAAATTAAGTACCAGTTGCATACTGACACGATCTAATTGACTAGCCCCCTCCCCCAAAATTCGGGACTTGTGCCTAGAATAGAAAAGAGTAAAGTAGCTGGGGAATTAAACAAGTTTAAGTTTTGTTAATGGTGACGAAGGTGTTATGATGCTTTATTCACAGACCAGCACTGATTAAGCAGTCAATATGATCAAAGACCGCCGAGGCACAAATATTTTCTGTTTCAGTGAAATAGTGTATCGATAGTACAACATTATTCACTGTGGTTTTGCTGTTGATGTAAAGAAGAAAAATAAGATGTGAGGAAAATATGGAAACGATTTCTAAGGGGTAGAGCAATGGCACGGAAGTAGATCCAAGGGGTTATATCTCAGGGGAAGTATTGTTGTTAATCCGAGATCAATCTAATCGAGCTGGCCGAAAACCAAAAGCATTCCAGCCGTGACAATTTCTGCTTTATTTTCAGACATTACTAAACATCTATTATCCAGTGCACCCTTCAGATATAAAACAGATTTGACTGTTATTTCTGTCAGATCCGGCAAATTATTACAGCGTTATACGTAGAATGCATGTTACTTGTCATTCAAATATCAAATTTCCACAGTCTGCTTTTGAAGTCAAAAGAAAAGAACACTGTACAGTTACAGTAGACGTCTACCAAGAGACCACCAAACGAATCTTGAATGGATTCATAGAATTCATAGGGTAGACCATGGAAACCGGGCTATTTGCTACTTGTGCAATTGCTTATAGCCTGTCGAATTTCAGCGGCTGTTATCGACCTTCAACACGACCGCAGGCCTACTACGGAGATCCAATGTAGGCCGTCCAAGTACAAACTAAAGTTTGCTGCCGTCGTTGACCCAATACTCTATCCCAACAGCCGTGTGATGTGCAGCTAGAAAGCCGCACGCATCTGCACAGAATCGAATAGCATACACCCTCCTGATTCGTCAAAGATCTGAGCATGGTTTCGTTCCCAAGTTGTCTCTTCAACGTTCGGCGCCATCGGAGAGCTTTCAGCACACGAGCCTTAGCTCTGATAATGCAGTCTTCGTGCTTCGCTTCGAAAGAAGAGTCAAGGGCTAATTCTCGCCACTAGTATGTCACTTACAATGCCTTTACAAATCGCTTCCTCTAAATTGCGAAATTGTTCACTCTCTAATCTACTGTTCTAATCAACTGCCAACTCTTCTCGAAACTTTTTCGATTCTACTCACATTGTTGACGATAACTCCTGCCATCTGTTGCTTAACTCGTTCACTAATCCAATCCCTGTAGTCTTTGTTTGCCGTGAAGAAAGCATTCAATTTCCAGTAAGCGAGTCCCTGTCTATGACACCCATCTAAATCGACATTGAAGATCAGAAAGTAGTGGTCTTGTAACCGACCAATATGAATTTTGAACAACCTACGCTACTTCTACCCACTAAACTAATAAATACTCTATCTACATAAGACAAGGAGGACCTATTGTCCTTGCTCCATGTCCGCGCAGGCACATCAGGGAAATCCAATTGATAGCTGTCGGACAGTTGGAAGTTTCTGTGCAGGTTTTGAGGGTTTTACAATTCTTTCTGTTATGTAATATCTCCAAACAGTTTCTTTGCGTCCAGAAAACTATTCCAGTCCGCTACTAGTACTAACTAAATTGTGAGATGTTCCCAAGAAAGTTTGTAGATGCCTGAATAAATGTGGCCTTTCAGACCTTTTCGGGTAATAAACGGCCAGCAGTCTAAAGATGCTGCCTTCACTGCCATTCACATCTAGGACCATCCGCCGGGAGCAAAAATGTTTGTCAGTACTTTAAGATATAAGGTTTTTCAGAATAGCTCTGCTACACAGCCGCCTGCATCCGATAGACCGAAAGATGAGTCGAAAATGGGTGATAGTGCTTGCGCATTTATTAATTATGCGGCAACATCGAAATCGACAGACGTGAGGTAGTTGAGCAAGTGACCTTGCTTGCAAGTTGACTTCAGGGCAAGCATATTCATACACCCCAAATTCAGAGCAGGTGTGTCAGTCCGAGCGACAAAAGAAGGTAAGTCACTCTCCTTGGCATGGTGAGGAAAGTATTAGATAGCTGAAAAGAACGAATAGCACGGTACCGTAGGCTGCATGTCGTAAGCCCGCTACGCATGCAACACTCCGGGGGTTCCAATAAAACCTGAGATGAAGAGAAAATAATAATAATAATATTACTAATAATAATAATAATAATAATAATAATAATAATAATAATAAAGAAGATAAATAAATAGAAGAGTGCCATGTCGTGTGAAATTCGTTGAACAATATTTCGGCATCTAGCGTGCCTTCCACAGGTTCAAAATTACATGTCAGTCTACTTCATTGTTTGTCAAGACTATAGAGGACCGAGGTAACTCATCCAGAAGTTATACACAAATGAATAGAAGAGTGCCATATCATGTGAAATCCGTTGAACAATATTTCGGCATCTACGATTTAAAAATACAAATGTACAGGCCATTTAATTATAATGGCAATGTTGCAATTAAGGAAATATCTGTAATCCAGTACAACCTTTGACATGGTCGAGCTGTTATCAAATCTCGCTAACCCTACCAAGCCTGTGTGAGGAGTAAGGTGGTTTTGGACACTGTGGGATGAAAATGAAACCAGTCGAAAGACGGAATAAACGAGGAGAGTCAGTACCAATCTACGTTTTGAGACATAAGATAGATATCCAATGATATACCAATAATATATGTTTTTCAAAATTAAGATGCACCAAGTTCTATTTTAATCTAAAATACATACTTTTTCACTTTCTTCAATGTTTTTACATCTGTGGTAGACTTGCAACGCCCTTCTTCCAATATTAACTTGTCCCTGATGAAAAATACTCCTCTAGTACTGTTCTGACCTTGTCCACAGAATTCTTACTTTTTCCGTCCAAATGATTTCGAATAATGCGGAAAAGATGAATAATCAGATGGGTCAATGTCCGGCGAACTTGGTGGTTGTGGCATCGTTTTCCGTTCAAACTTCTTCAGCCTTTTGAATGTCATCGTCGTTCTATGTGGCTGAGCTTTATCCTTAATGGAAGAGCAGCTTTCGACTTGTAAAGTTAGTCAGTTTTCTTCTAGCGCTGACTTAAGCCGCTCAAGTTACTCGCAGGAGATCTTCCTTATCCATTACTTTGGATTTAAAAGTTCGAAGTGGACTAAACCTTTCATATACCACCACACTGATGACACCACCTTACGTGGGTGAAAACCTTAGTCAGTCTGGATACCGGTGTTTCCCTTTCCCTAGCCAAGTGTCTTCGGCGCTTTGACATTTTTATAGAGAACCAATTTCCCGTCACTTTTCAGTCCAAAAATGGTTCATTCGTGAGACGTGGCAACAAAGAAGAGCACACATTCATTCTCGCGCGATTAGACTGGGAAAATGTTTGAGGAGACCATTGACCCAATTTGCTGACTTTTCCGATGACACGCAGTTTTCGATGAATGGTTGAATGTTTTCGATGGAAAGTTTTTCGATGGAATTTTGTTTCACCAGGGTTTGCAGGACGTCGTCGAACTGTACAGCTTTTCCAGAAGGAGGCTCTCTTCTTCTAGGCTGTAGCTTCCGGCACGGAATTTCTGGAACCACTGTTGACACTGGCTTAAGCTTATTGCCCGATCTTCATATTAATATTCGTCGCACTTTCCGTTGCGTTGTTACCTTTATTGAACCCATAACGCAAAATATTCCGAATATGTTCCTTTGTCATTTACATTATAGTTTTGAAAACTAACTGTGAAAATCGAACTGCACTCATCAAAACTTCCACTATTTATAAGGACAAGGTAAAATTTCTACCTGCTTTTATAGCACGTCGATGCAATAGGTTTATACTGTCCCTCTCCGACTTTTATTTAATGCAATTAAAAAAAACGCATTATTTATAGGACGACCCAATATTTTAGTTGTTGTTTGCAGTTTATTGCAGGTTCATACGTATTAAATAAAAAAATTGGAGGTTAAGTTTGGTTACTGGTGACCCGGAGGTTGGTGTTATTTCTCTTTAATCACAGGGAAGCACCGGTTAAGTATTGAATTTCATTTCAGCGACATAATTTTCTATAATGAAACATTATCCATTGTGGGTTGACGCCGTGACATCCTGCCTCTTTATATTTCATATGGTTTAATAATGTTTTGGGAAATGGCGCATTGAAATGCTTGTTAAGAAAGCAGAGTTCTCTTAAGTTCACAAATATAAGAGAGGATATATTTTAACCTGTAGGGAAAATTAATCTTTGAAAATGTAATGTTTATTTGTGTAGGCACGGGTACATTGATTAATATACAAGCTTGAAATAGAAGATGATAACAAAATGACACACGCCAGCGTGTAAGAAAGGAAGGCGATATTGAAGTTAATAATGTTACAAAGTCGATAAAAAACAAGCAATTAAACAGAGAACGAAAAGACAGATCATTTGAATAACAATAGAAATAGAGCTTTATTTATAATCCCTGTACTCATTATAATATTGAAAAGTAAATAAGATGCAATGCAAATAAATTAAGTTCCAGTTGCGTACTGGGGTCGCGCTAATCGACTGGTCCCCTCCCCCAAAATTTCGGGCCTTGTGCCTAGAGTAGAAAAGATTATTTTTGAAGGCGGCGAACTGGCAGAAACGTTAGCACGCCGTGCGAAATGCTTCGCGGTATTTCGTCTGCCGCTACGTTCTGAGTTCAAATTCCGCCGAGGTCGACTTTGCCTTTCATCCTTTCGGGGTCGATTAAATAAGTATCAGTTACGCACTGGGGTCGATATAATCGACTTTATCTGTTTGTCTGTCCTTGTTTGTCCTCTCTGTGTAAAGAAATAGGTAATTCGTATGTCTTTACGTTCTGAGTTCAATATATTTGTATTCACTCTGATGAAGTTCCATATAATATGTTTCTTTATTAGCCACACAGGGCTGCACACAGACGGGACAAATTACAATGTAGAGCTTTTCTTTTAGGGATAAAAAAGTGGGGTTGGTTTTCAATCAAACAGGATCGTAAAAGGAAAGAAAGAGGAAAGCAAAAGCAAAAAAAGGAGGGGGGTAGAAATAAAAGGAAAAAACGATCAATAGGGATCGTTATCACAAAAATGTCAATATAAAGTGTAAAGGGGAAGACAGGTGAGGTTTACCCGTCGAAAGAAAAGCCTACGGAAAAGACCACGGTAAGCTCGGTCAATGAAGTCACATGCTACATTTTTTTTACAAATAAGTAACTCTGTATTAAATTTTTACCCTTCATAGGATCATACTGAAGGTGGCTTCGTTATTCATACGTGCCATTCTTGCTACATTCACCCATCTTTTTTTAAAACATTCACTTGACAAAACTTGCCTCTCTACTCTCACTTTCCTTTCCAAGTGATGCTTGAAGAAGTTGATGAAAAATTGACCAGAGAGGAAAGTGTTTGTTTCTAATCCTTTCAGGCGCGTCCACCAGATACATTCTTTTGCCATAGCCACAATAAGATAAAAATAGCTCTTCCTTCTCGTTTGAAGCAAGGAGGCGTGACGATATTAACGATAGACTCGGCTGATAAACCGACACGTCCCACACGTGACAGTAGTCGTTCGACATAAGTCCACAGGTCGGAGATTGTTGGACACTGCACGAGTGCGTGCAGAACGGTTTCGTCGCTCTGACCGCATCTCGGGCAGGTCGACCCTGTGTTTCTCGAGCCATGCCTATAGAGCTTATCCCGAATGAGTAGCGCTTCTCGGTAGCACTGCCAGGCCAGGGGTCTCTGGAAGTTGTCCATAGGTCCCGGCCCGAAAGTCGTCTCAAAAAGGCGGGTCAGGTATTCCTCGTCGCCGCCCAGGTTCGCCCCAAGATCGACGTCGTACCTCCCCTCCACTAATCCTCTATAGAATGCTTTGGTTGTGTTGAAGTCACTCAAGGTCGACCCGGGACAGCATAGTTGCTTGAGAGCAACGCGACACTCGCGGTGCCATTCGCATTTCTTCGGCATCTTTTCGATCCACGACTGCAGTTCGGTCATGGACACGAGCTGCGGGAAGGCGTGCCTCACAAACGGCGACCACACCTGTTCACCGTCGTCTACATAGAGCTGGAGATGTCGCAGTCTCAGCGCGTGTCTGCGCATCATCAACCACGGCATGCCCAGCCCTCCTTTTAATGGGTGTTGACAGCAAATGGATCGCCTGACCATCGGTACGCATCCTTTCCACAAGAAGCGGAAGAAAATGCGTTCTAGTTTGGTGATGGTAGGATCGGGACAAGGTACGACGGTCAGGCGGTTGTAGATGATGACGCGATGTACGTGTTCGCCACCTCCGCCCGACCTTTAAGGACAGTTTCCTCCTGGCCCATTGCCAGGCGAGAGTGACCACCCTACTCGTTATCTCGTTCCAGTTCTTCTCTATTTGGAGGTCCGGACCGAACCAAACCCCGAGCAACTCGACCGGGCCGTCCATCCAGCGTCCCACGACGGAGGCGCTGGTGGACGGCATGGGCTTGCTTCTCCAGGTGCCGAGCCGCAAGCTCACTGATTTTTCCGGTTGATTTTCGCTCCAGTCACCGTTTTGTTGTTTTTCAGTGTCTCGCCGACCAGCTCGATGTGCTCGTGGCTTGACACTATGACGGTGACGTCGTCCGCGTATGCAGACTCGCTCGTCCCGCGTCCCAGTTCTCACGGGATGCCACTCAGAGTCGACAGCTTCCGCAGTAGTGGCTCGAGAGTCAATACGTATAGAAGCGATTAGAGGGGGCATCCCTGACGGACCGAGCGTGCAATGTCGAAAGGTCTCGATAGATGTCCATTTACGCGAATTACCGAACGGATACCTCTGTACAAAGCAGCTATCCAGCCGCGGAAAACGGGACCGAAACCAGCCGCTCTCAGGAGTGCCTCCAAGTATTGATGGTCTACCTGATAGA
>NC_043004.1:71763698-71793698 GCF_006345805.1 Octopus sinensis | reverse complement strand
GGTGTGTGCCTATACCATCTTTTTTGTGTTGTTATTCCATAATGTTGGCATAGCTTCCAGTGTATGTAGGTTCCAACTCTGTATGTAGGTTCCAACTCTGGGCAGCCAGAGATAATATGATTTATTGTTTTATTGTCCATCTCCACATATTCTGCAGTTACTTGTTATATTTCTTTTCATTACATGTTTTTAGTAATTTCTGATGGGGAGGCTCTGGTTTTGTGCTGCAATTAAAAATCTCTCTGTTTCTGCTTTGATTCCTGAGCTTCTCAACCATTGCTGGGATTTTTCTGTGTCTATTTCTTTTGCGTTTAGTTTAGTCCAGTATTTACCATGAAGGGGATTTTCTTGCCATCGTTTTATCATGGTCCGTTGCTGTTCTGTTTTTAGTTTGGATTTCATTTGTTTTATAGCTTTTGTTGTTTCTTCTTCTTCTTCTTCTTCTTCTTCTTCTTCTTCTTCTTCTTCTTCTTCTTCTTCTTCTTCTTCTTCTTCTTCTTCTTCTTCTTCTTCTTCATATTTATTAGGTGGTATGATTTCTTGTTTGTATTTGTCAGCTTCCTTAAATACTGAGAACAGTTTTTTGTTTTGCTCGTGTTTTGCCGCTATTTTATCAGTTTTCCTTCCTTCTGAAGTAGATATTTTTGCAGTCCTATGGTGGTTATTTTATAGTAGTTTTCCAGTTGTATAAGGCCTCTACCACCTTCTATACGTTGTATATATAGTCTTTCTATGTCAGATTTTGGGTGATGCATCCTAGATCCTGTCATTATTTTTCTTGTTTTCCTATCTATTTTAGTCAGTTCATTTAGTGTCCAGTTAAGGATATTGTAGCTGTAACTTATAACTGGGACAGCTAAAGTGTTAATGCCTATTATCTTGTTTTTAGCATTGAGCTCTGTTTTTAGTATTGATCTAACTCGTCTATAATATTCTTTTTTTATTTTCTCTTTCATTTGTGTGTGTTGTGTCTTATCTAGTTCATGGATTCCTAAGTATTTGTAAGTTTGGCTTTGGTCTAATTCTTTTATTCCATTGGTTTTATCTAGTGTGATGTTGCTACTCTTAACTAGTTTTCCTCTTTTCAGGGTTACTTTGGCGCATTTTTCTAATCCAACTTTCATATCTATTTCTTTGGTAAATCCATGAACTGTCTTTAATAGTGTTTCCAGCTGTTTGTCATTTGCAGCGTATAGTTTTAGGTCATCCATATATAGAAGGTGGCTGATCGTTTTGCCGTAACATTTATATCCGCATCCAGTTCTATTTAGCATATCAGATAGAGGTGACAATGCCAAGCAGAAAAGGAGTGGAGAGAGCGTGTCTCCCTGGAATATTCTTCTTCTAATGGGAATGTCTTTGGTTTTCATGAGTCCCTCTTTTGTTTGGAGCTGTAGCACTGTTTGCCATTTATTCATAGAGTGCCCTATCAATTTTATAAGGGTTGGTGCTATTATTATTATTATTATTATTATTATTATTATTATTATTACTATTATCATCATCATTTCATTTGCCTTTTTCTGTCAATCTTGTTTTCATTACTTGCCTCCTTAACACATACGGCAGAGAAACATACTATATACATTGGTAGGGCATTGAAATAAATACACCAGATTGTTCATTTATAATGTCATGTGATAAAGAAAATGCCTGATATCATTGTCCATAAAATAATACTAGTTGATTACTGAGATCGATGTATTATAGTCGACTGTAACCTTCTTCCAAAACTTGCAACTGCCTAGACGAGAATTCATAGTTACCAGCAACGAATATCTATAGTGCAAATAAATAGAATGTTTATATATACCTACCAAACAACTTGTAGGTTGCTGTTACATTTCCTAACCACGGTGTCGAAAGAAGCCGAATGGAACTGAACCATTTCTTGTTACTTATATTTTTTGCATTGAAAGTTAATGAGAGTATTTCAGTATTATTTTTTCTCAAGATGAGCTTTACCTGCAAATAAAATGTTGATTGAAATCAAATAGAAATTTGACAAGAAAGGCGAAAATGAGAGAGGTTGAGAAAGGGAGGGGGAGTGAGGCAGATGGAGAGAAAAGTATGGGTACAGATGGACTGGTCATCAGACGGCAAGTGAGAGGTGGAGAGTGACAATGAGGAAATGGAGAAAGACTATTGTATGAGAGTAAGGACAAGAGAAATATTTAGTGGAAGCCTTAAGAGAGAGAAGATTCTGGAAAAAGATATGCGTGCATTTTTCTTCAATGTATAAGAGGTGGAAATGGACAATAAATTACTAACGTTTGACTTAAATTGTGTAAATTCAAGTGTGTCTGTAGGACAGATTCTTTGTTTTTATTCTTTGAACCACGATTCACAGAATAATAGTGAATGGATATGAAAATATATTTCTGGAAATTATTATTTTCAATCCCTGATTAGCAGTGGTTTTATCCCCATTACTGTAATAAGGTGGAAACACAGTACGGAGAAGATATGGATCCTTTCTATAATATGCATAAACCATCGATACATAGATTCATGTATACTGTTGGAGAAGCATCATGACCATCCCCACGTGACCAAAAGTGATTTGGTGTTTTTCAATGAAATAAAGAAACTGTGTGAACTGTCAACAATTGACTGTCGGCAGTCGATGTCGGGCAATCCTCAGCGTTGATCGTTAGTCTTGTATTACGCTATTAGTATATTATCGTATCGACGTTTGGTGTGGTACAGAATACATTCTGGGTGAACAAATTAATTCTGCGAAAGTTCATTGTAGATAACTATATACGAATATTTATTTGGGTAATACTAATCCTACAATCTTTCGCACACACGAACGTCGTCATAATAATATCTGAGAAAAGATGAAGACAGTCAGAGAAAATATATTATAACATTTCATACGGTTCTCTAGCTTTAGAATCTCAACCCTAGCGAAGTCAATTTACTGATTCATCCTTTCGAATTTGATAAAACCATTTCCAATTACAGTAGCGTCGATTGCAGACGATACACGAGTGTGTGCAGTACGGTAGAGAACCGTACGAAATGCCACAAATCATTTTGTCCGACGCTCTTTCGATTTTGCAAATTCACTAGCCTCGTGTGGGGGTAGTCGATTCCATCGACTCCAGTACTAGACTGGTACTCTATTTCATCAATTTTGAAAGAAGGAAAGACAAGTTTGACACCGACGGTATTTGAACACAAATATTCAAAAGCAAAACTCTACAGGTCGAACGATTTGGCCTCTCATCTACTGTTGTATTTTTCCTTTTACCCTAAATATTCTCCCTGGTAGATGACAAAGGTTGGAAGATGTTCTAATCGTATAGTTTTTCCAAGATATTGTTTCTCAGGAAACAGAACCCAGTAGAAAGTTAATTTCTGTTTTTTTTTCTAGATTTGGTTGTTTCCTCGCAACTTGAACTTCTTTCTAAGTACGCATTTATGTCTAACAAAACAAGAATGCTTGTGGATGTGTGTGTATGCTCGAATATATGGGTATGTGTCTGTGCTTGTGTGCGTATGAGTGTGTGTGTGTTTTGAGCCTACCTGTCTGTGTATGTGTGTGTGCATTTAGATCACTATGCAAGCAATTGTCATAGAAAGATATAAAAGAAAATAAGACACGTATTAAAACCGAAGCATGTTTGCCAACAGGATTTAAACAGCAACGAACTGAACAAAGTGAAGAAACGAAATTACACACGCCATTGCAGTAACGACATGAACAACACATAAAAGTTACATTCTTCAATACATAGCGAGATGACTGTTAAGTTGACTGCTTTACGAAATGAAAATAATTTGGAAATTTTGAAAAATTATCACCTTGTCGACAGGCCAATCATCCCAAAATGTATAAAGGGTACTTAATTTAAACGAGTATCTGGTCATGTCATATATTTTCACCCTGTTTCTTTCTGCATGAATAATGAATAATAAAACTTTAAATGTAAAGGAACAGACCAGCTTTTGGTGCAAACTTTCATGAAGATTTTAAATAAAATATCTTAATTATAAATTAAAATGGGAGATAATATGTAAAGCTAAATCTTATAGAATTGGAAATAGGTCATGTCTATTATGTACCCATGAATTCATAGAAGAGATGTTAATGAGTAAACCGGAGCTTCTTAATGCCAGGAGGAACAAAAAATTAAATGTAAACATAGACTGAAATGCCTAATTAATAGCGCCTAACTCTAAATTTTAGAGAAAGTATTGTTAATACTATTATTATTTAATATGAATGTAATAACTTACCATTAGATGTGAGGATGAATTGTAGTGAGTGATTAAAATGCGGAATAATACGGAATAATACGAAGAAAAAAAGTAATGTTCCCATGATGCATTTTTGTAGTTGCGTAGACCACTATTTAGAAATATGATAATTAAATAATAATTTAGAAGGAGCAGGAATGTGGGTTGTGAGTACTTCGCTGGACTTTGCAATGTCAAGCCATAATTAACACCTTGTAGGATAATGGTGCCGTCGGTGAATTGTATATTTTCCTTTACGATACCATCAAGTTATTTTTATTTTGTAAATTTTTAAAAGTTCTCATTCGTATCATTTGTAAATTTTACAGTTCGTAATTAGTACAATAGCTTTTATTCGAAAATCTTTATTTGTCATTGCCTCCATGTTTAGTAGTATTTATTTTTATTCGTATACATTTTTCCTGCCATCCCTTTTATTTTTATTCGTATATATTTTTCTTGCCATTCCTTTTATTTGTATATATTTTCTTGCCATTCCTTTTATTTTTAGTCGTATATACTTTTTTTGCCATTCCTTTCATTTTATATCATTTTATCAAAAGTCTATATTTTATTTTTAACCCTATATATTACTAACATAGATTTTGTAAACCCTTCGTATTGTGTTCGCATTTTCATTTCTTATTTTATTTGCTTTTCTTTTTGTAATTTTTTATTTGAATTTTTATCTGACTTATGGCTTGTACTGTAGGGTCCAGCGAGCCTGATTTACACGTACCTATTTTACACATACTTATGGATTTTAAAAAATTACATATAGTTTATAGTATTAAACGATGACAAAGTGATATAAGGGCCTGATGATTGGGGTTACATTTTAAGAAGGGTTCCAGCAAAACACGGAGTGGCTTAGGAACCAGGAAATGTACCTCATGAAACACGTGTAGCCAAGTTATAAAATAGTAAGTATTTAAAATAAAAATTATTTTATATATGGTGAGATGAATGAGCCTACTATCTATAAATGAAGATATATATTTCTTCATTGAGAATAATTTGAACACCTATTATGCCGGAATTTTTATTCCCTAATAAATAAAATTAAATACATATATATATATATATATATATATATATATATATATATATATATATATATATATATGGAATGTAGAAACGTAAAATACGGGTTGATATGCGTGAGGAAAATAAGACAATGTAGAAAATGCTAAAATGATTTTATCACGAAATACATTTTAGTACAGTTTCCTTCTTTTAGAATTTGTTAACTAAGAGTAAAATAAGAAAAAACAATTATATTGCAGAAAGGAACAGAAACTGGGGCAGACTATCTGAAGACTTTGGAAATATTTAGCTATTTAAAGACTGTGGAAATATCTACAAAACATTTCACTTAATTTGTTTTCTCCAACTTAATTGTTTTTCTTATTTTACACTTAGTTGAAAATGTTTAAATGGACGAAACCGAGATTAAAGGATAAAATTAAATACAAAATAAGTTAATATCGAACAATGAGAATGAGTGCTCAACACCACATCAGTGGATAAGAGTTTTGCATGTATGTGTGTATGTGTGCGTATGTACAAAGTACCATATGATTCATAGAGTAAAGCGTGATGTATAATAATTTATGGATCTGCACAAAACGTATAAAATACGCACAATTATATCATCACTCAATGTTAGTAAATACCGTGAAGTCATCGAAGATGAAAAAGAGATAGCTGTGAGTCGAAATTTCGTTGCTTACCTATATGCTGTTAGGGTAGTGTTTGGGTTCAATACTTGATAAATATAGTCTTAATATCTTAGTGATGTTTACTTGGTTGTTGTTTAGGGAAGCAGTGTAGAACTAGTGTTAGGTATGGATTATGCTTGTGCGTAAAATATTAAGGTTTAGTGACGAATGTATCTATACTGTGAAGGTGATGAAAAACTAAAACCATAGTGCATGCTATGAGTGACACGTCTCTTTTATACTAAAGAATAATGTGAACTGAACAACAGAAAGATACATATTCTGTTCGTCAATATAAAGCATATACTCCAGGAAATGTCCTATAATCATAACTAGTTCAGTAATTCATTGGAATTAGTGGTATATTATTTAATGAAGTAGACAAACACAACTCCGGGCATTGTGCGCTTTGTTTTATGTGAATGATATTCTTTGACGATTTAGGAGGAAATATTTGGCCCAGTATTCATTTCTAACGTGGACACAAAGCCACGTCTTGAAATAAAAGATAGAATTCTTTAAAATGACCTCAGTATTTTGTTAGTAATTCATTTATCGACTCCTAGTGGATAAGGCATTAAGAGGAAATTGGTGGGTTTGGCTTTCTGAAATGTATGTAACGGTAACTAAATATCGCAATGTAATTTGTTCGCCACTCTATCGATTTCATCACTCACCGCCCACATATTTGAGACAGTATTAATCAACCAACTTCACGTATGAAAACCAACATATGATTATAAAATATGCTTTACTCCTACTAATTATTTACAACGAGTAAATGGTTGGAACCAGTAAGAGAATAGATGGAGATTTTATTGCTCTGAAATTATGATCATTTCAGTTTTCGACAAACTGTTTATAATTTCCATATAAACTATCATACACACATACATAGACACACGCTCAAACAAACAAATACACACACAATACATATATATATATATATATATATATATGCGTGTTTGTGTGTGTATGTGGGTGTGGGTGTGTTTGTGTAAAGGCGCATGGCTCAGTGCTTAGAGCATCGAGGTTACGATCGTGTGATTGCGAGTTCGATTCTCGGACTGGGCTGCGTGTTGTGTTCTTGAGCAAGACATTTTATTTCACGTTGCTCCAGTTAACTCACCTTTGCCTTTCCCGTGGATAACATCAGTTATGTGGAGAGAGGAAGCGGGTATGCATGGGCGACTGCTGGCCGTCCGCAAACAACCTTGCGGGACTTGTGCCTCAAGGGTAACTCTCTAGGTGCAATTCCATGGTCTTTCGTGACCGAAGGGTGTCTCCTCCTATACATACATACATACATATATATATATATATACTTGTCAAATTTTTTTAATATTTTCTCAAGGTTTTCCCTTGTTAACTGTTTTTAACACGTTCTTATTATTATCAAAGAATGTATATATGTATTGTAATATTTTGTTACAACCAGTACCTAACACAACAAAGATTTTACATGTTACTTTCGACAATCTTTTTCTAAAAAAGTGAAATCGATCAAGTAAATAAACATCTTTTAAAATTGCATTTCAAACCTTCTTTCATATATATATATCCAAATAACTTACTCAATAATTTTACATTTTCAATGCAAAACCAAACTGCTAACGACTAATTAATTTACTCTGGCATATTCGTTAAAAAAATGTGGTTATTAAAATTACATGATTTTCTAATGATATATTGGACTATCTAAGATATTGGACTATCTATGTGTGAGTGCTACATTAGTAAATTCTTGCATGCATTAATTTCTTTGTAAAAAGAAAAAAGATTGGCATCGTGATGTTAAATACGTTTAAGAAATACCCGTATTAGTAAGATAATGTTACGATTTTAACCAGCAATGAGACCTTACATGATAAAAGACGCACCTAGTATTCAGGTGGTCAGATACAATGCATTGTGATGATGGTGGAAATGAAATACAAAACCCACAAAAACACGTTACTCACCGTTTCTATCTAGTATTAACTAAGATACACAGTCGCATCCAGACTTGTAAGGAGGCCTCTCGTCAAGAGATTTATGCATTTTGTATGTGCCCTTACAATAACTAAAAAAACCACACATATTAGTCATTATACAACTTGATGCGCAATCTATGAGTGAACGTGCGGTTTGAGTTCCAATCAACCAGTTATCCAGGCACGCTATCTTGCTCATTTTTCCATAATAACTTGCATGGTTCGATTCGCCAATCTCCAACGTCACGAGAAATATAATGGTGAAAACCCGCAGTAGGTTGTAGAGTACATGCATTTTCATTCCTGAAAAATATATAAAGCAATATATACATGTGTGTGTATGTGTGCATGTGTGTATCTCTGTATCCGCTCAGTCGAAGTCGACTCTCAGTCACTCGTTGGATCAGTGTTCTCCAGTCAGTTCTATCATGGGCCGCTTCTTTCAGATTGGATATGTCCATTCCGCTATCACTCTTGATGGGTTCAAGCCAGCGAGTTCTTGGTCGACCTCTTCCTCTTTTGCCACTGACCATTCGGAGCATGATGTCCTTCTCCAGGGATTTTCTCCGCATAATATAACCAAAATATGCCAATCTATGCTTGGCGATCCTAGCTTCTAGCGACATTTTCGGCCTTATCTTCTTAAGAACTTTTCCATTGGTGAGCCTCGCTGTCCATGGAATCCGCAAAAGTCTTCTCCAACACCAAAGCTCGAATGCATTTATTCTCTTCTGGTCAGCTTTTACTAAAAGGAAATGGAGCAGTAATATAGTGGATACTTTGTTACATTCATTTGTATCTCGATGTATAAAGTCATACATAAAATATTTGAAATGAAAAGGCATAGAATCAACAAAAGAAATAAGCATAAAAGAATCTCCAATATTACTAGGACTTATTATCATTTATTTTCTAAAATCTTATAAACAAACTTCCACAGCTCCATGTATATATATATATATATATATATATATATATATCGATATTATCCACAAATCTTATATATATGTAATTCACTAGTAAAACAAATTATATTTTTTATATCATGGGAAAATCGTAGAGTAAAAAATGTTTGACTACACGATGAAAGGGAGTTTGCTAGTTATTAAAGTTATACTTTAGAAAAATCTAACGGATTATAAAATCTACCTCATATTAAACATTTTATTTCGTATAAAAATATAAATTCTCTCACATGTCAGTGCACTATAATTTTTTTATATACATGCTACTTTTCTTAGAACAATAGAAAGTATAACTTAGTACACCGAAATGCTAAATAATAATAGTTATTATAACTTTTGTCCGAAATACATTCAAAAATATTATCGTAGCATACAATATATCATAGCATTTCCCTTTTTCCTCTTTCATATCCTAATCTTTTTGTATCTTATACCCGACATAAAAAATTCATGTGTTTTTCTTCTCCCACTTTTCTCCCATTTTGTTACAATTCATTATTTTTCGCCCCTCATAAAATGTTTTCTTGTTTTCTTTCTATAACCTTATTAAATTTTTTGCGCATAAATATTTAAATTCCTCTCCAAAGTATGTAAACAACAATTTTTCTCTGAATAAGGAAATTTATACAAGAGTACATTGAAATGCAAAATAACTAATAGTTATTTTACTATATAATACTTATTTTGTCAAATCTATTATAGTATTTTAGCAAGATTTCATTTGATAATATCACTCCACAGGACCTCGGCGTCCTAATGAATTATTGCTTACGTTATTTGAATATTTGTTCTTTCGTTATTTGAATATATGTTATTTATTACTTATTTCGTTGCTCACTACCAGAAAGTAAACATCTTCCCTGTGGATATCCAGGCATAATATGGGGTTATTTTACATGTATCATCGCTCGAATGGAGATGATCTAAATATAATGGCAGGATTGAAACATATGTAGGATTCTTCTATAATTATTTCTTTTGCTGATTCTGTTTCTTTTAATTTCAAATATTTTATGTATTACTTTCTTCATCGTAACACAAATAAAATTAACTAAGTTTCCAATATATTTCTTTATTTTCTTTCATTTACTTTACACATTATTGGTTTATCCAAATATGTTGCAGAACTTTCTTTCAATACATTTGATAAAACCAGATGATATCTGGATTAAAAAAATAATACTCCACATGATGAAGTTGCAAACTCAATATATATATATATATGTATGTGTATGTGTGTGTGTGTGTGTAAATATACACACACATACATACATACATACATACATACATACATACATACATACATACATACATACATACATACACAGGGTTTGCCCAAAGTAATGGGAACACCTTAAAATTTCGAAAAAATTTATCTTAAATTTGTATAGGACAGCCTTTCGCAGTAATTACCAACTTGAATTCTACTAGGTATGAATTCATACAAAGTTTGAATTGTTTCCAAAGGAAATTTTGTACATTATTCAGCTAAAGAGTCTCCAGTTCTTGTAATGTTGATGGTAGAATATATCGACTCTTTACTTGTTTTTCTAAAATGCACCAAAAATGTTCAATAATATTGAGATCTGGGGACTGTGGTGGCCAGATGTTCAACTTCAGTAAACACTTTAGCTGTGTTAATTGGTGCATTGTCATCCTGAAACATTGCGTTTCCCTCCAGAAACAGTTCCGCAACCATAGATTGAATTTGATCAAATGAAATGCTTAAATTGCCTTGACTATTAATTCTACCATAAAGAGAAACCATTGGTCTTGCAGAAGTCCAATATATAGCACCCACGCCAGATCATCACAGATCCTCATCCATGTTTAACAGTTGGAAGAAGGCAGTCTGGGTCAAATGTTTATTTTGGTTGTCTCCACACGTGTACTCAGCCGGTGGTCGGAAATAAGATAAAGGATGAATCATCCGAGAAAATAACTTTTTCAGCTGCTCTAGGGTCAATTCTGTAGGTTTTTACTCCATTCTAAATGCTTTTAATCAAGTTTACTTTCATTTTTCTGATGATATCTGAAAAGAAACAACTCTTTTAGCAAAACATATTAGGCAACACTAATATGAAATCAAAAGATATAAAAATCAACAAGCTCTTCACAGTTTTATAGATATTTCAAACTTATGATGCTAAGATGTTAGGTTTTTCTATTATTTTGTCCAACGCTTGTATATATATTAGCTGAGATACCTGGCGTTGCTCCAGACTAGGATGGCGTGGTTTATTTATTGTTTCACTCGTTTCCGTCATGTGAGTGCGGACATGCTGGAGCACTACCTTTAATCAAATAAATCGACCACAGTATTTATTCTTTGTAAGCCCAGTACTGATTATATCGTTGTCTTTTGCTGAACCACTAAAGATTAAGCACCCTCAATTTAAGGGTTCGTATGTTACTGTAAATGACTTGGAACGTTGCAACTGCTACGATAATTATTAACTGGCAATTGTACTGCAAATATATAAACTAAGAGGACCTTAATGTTATCGCATGAAAATTGAAAATTGAAAGTGAATGGTGTTATCACATTAGAAGAATAAAAATGGAAACAATATTATTTCACAATATAGATGTTATTATTTCACTTTTTGACACGTAATAAAGAACCAGTGCAAGACATTGCTCCGGGCCCGCATTAGGTGAGAAATTAAAAACGTATTGGGACCATGATATTCATATAGTAAGAGAGACACATACAGACATATATTCCCGCATGTCATAGACACATACACATATGTATGTGTGGATATGTGTGTCCATCTTTAAAGTTATATCTAACGTGAAAACACACACAGTCACAGGGATATACATAATGATGCGCTCATACACACATAGACACTCATATACGAAGTATGACATTGACGCCGAACACGGAAATGCACACACTCTGAGACTCGTACACATTCACACTCACACATATCACACATATACACACTCATATAGAAAATGTCACGTTGTCGTCGTCGTTTTCATGTTCGTATAATATCTCGTAAACTATATTTTTCTATAGAAAGATTACCTCTATAAAATGTTATATTGTGTTAATCGATTAAAGAAATAGAAGCACATGTACGAACTGCTGATTTAACAGTAAATGCCACAATAATTATTCCATAATTATTCATTTATATATATATATATATATATATATATATATATATATACGAGGGGCGTTCAATAAGTAATGCCCCTGACCCACTTGCAATTGTTTGATCTAGCTGAAATTTTGCAAATGCAATTATTTATATCTCTATAGATTAAATGAAAAACTACAGCTCTGAACTAATTCTGGTTTATGATTTACAGGTGTTTGAACTGAGGCAAGTGTGAAATGGAGCCTGTTGAGTGTCGAGCAGTGATCCGGTTTTTGTATTTGAAAGGACGCACACCACGGGAGACTTTTGATGAAATGAAAGTAACTTATGGTGATGGTGCCCCATCATATGACCTTGTAAAACGCTGGAATCGTGAATTCAAACATGGTCGGAACTCTGTGGAAACAGCTCCCAAATCTGGTCGCCCCCTTTCTGCCATTGATGAGGCATCTGTCCGTCAAGTTGAGGCTGCCATTTTGGAAGATCGACGCATAACTATTTGCTAAATAGCCCATGAGGTCAAGATTAGTACCAGGTCAGTGGAAACTATCATTCATGACCATTTGCATATGCAAAAGGTGTCTGCCAGATGGATTCCCAGGCTGCTCACACCTTTCCAGAAGCAAGAACGCATCGAGTGCTCGAGGATGAATTTGGAGATGTGCCAAGATGAGTCAAAATTTTTCAAAAGACTGATTACACAGGATGAAACCTGGGTCAATCACTATGATCCAGAGACCAAAGCCGAGTCAATGCAGTGGGAACACCGTGACTCACCTCCTCCAAAGAAGGCAAAGGTGCAGCCCTCCGCTGGCAAGGTCATGCTGACAGTCTTCTGGGACCAGGACGGAGTAGTGATGACAGATTTCCTGGCAAAGGGTACCACAATTACAGGAGCCTATTATGCTTCACTTTTGAGAAAATTAAGAGAAGCTATCAAAATCTAGAGGTGGGGCAAGATCAGCAAAGGCATCCTCCTCCTGCAGGACAACGCTCCGGTCCACAAGTTGCGTGTCGCCAGATCAGAAGCACAGGCGTGCGGCTATGAACTCCTCCCCCCATCCCAATACTCACCTGACCTTGCACCCTCTGAACGATATTTTTCTATAGCAAGATTACCTCTATTAAATGTTATATTGTGTTAATCGATTAACGAAATAAAAGCACATGTACGAACTGCTAATTTAACAGTAAATGCCGCAATAATTATTCAATAATTATTCATTTATATATATATATATATATATATATATATATATATATATATATATATATATATCGATAGATAGATAGATAGATTAGATAGATAGATAGACAGATACAGGCATACATACATAAAAGCACATAAGGTTTGGTAAAGAAAATGTGATCACGTGTCTTCGTTCATGCTGTTGTGATTATAAAACCTCATTGTAAACAATGTTCCTTGTTTTTCTTGAGCGTATGTAAAGTTGTTTGTTTTGTCTCCCACTATTGTGCAGCCAACATACAGTTGTTCGGAAAAAAGGACTCGTCGAAGAATATGCCAGTCACAGACGGCCTGATCCTGGGATTTATTAGTTGACATCGGAAAATTGAAACGAAGACGGATCTGCAGTTTTCTGAATGAAATGGGAAATTTCTTCTCCTGATGGGATAAATGGAATTCTTGCAATGAAAACGTCATCACATTTTCTACATCCATAAATTATTGCCTCGATAAACTGTGGCAACATTTTCTTTACTACCAGTCTTGTCCCATTGAAAGGTCGTGGCGGTTCTAGATTTCGGTGCAGCATACAGGAGTTCCAACTTTAAATGGTAATAAGTGTGGAAGTAGTCCGTCAGTCTCCAAAGAATTGATAAAGTTTGGTGGATAAATATTGGTGAATAAATTCTGGAATTGGACCAAGTGATTTATAAGTGTGAAGATAATCATCAGCTGTTCGTTATGTTTATTAACAGCGACGTTTTTTGGAGACAATATTGCTCTGTGACCAATTGTGGTTTTGGTAATTTTCTGTAAGGTTATGAAATACTTTGTCTTTGAGGTCATCATCATGCGGCGTCTAGGGGCACCTTGCCATCGCCAAGTGTCAAAATATCCTGTTCAAATGTTGCGGACATTTGGTCAGTATGAAGTTGAGCTCGCACGTTAGTGGTCAGAGTCAGGATCGTAACAAGATGACACAGAGGCCAGGACTTCACACTCGCTTGGATCTTATCTGTTCTAGTGCCTTTGGGAATGACAAGAAGGATCTGCTTGAAATCAACCGAGAACAGAAGCATTACAACTCCCACTGGAGACTGATATATCTAATGTTTCTAGAGATCCCTTGTGAGCCACGGTGCACTCGCACAGACGATGAGGTCACACATTCTAAGGACCGGTTCCTGGTCTGAGCTTTTGCTCATGTTGCATGAAGGCATCTCAGATGCTTCTAAATTGAGAGGTAGCTTAAATGTCGAGTGTATTGTTCTGCCTCCGGGCAACAAAAATATCTGCAATCCATGAACTGCCGCAATATCTTGGTGCTCCCTGAATCCTGCAAGGTAGAGCGTTGTAACAAATGTTTTTCTTGTCCCTCGGTGCTCCTGGCAGGTCATATGTGGGTAATTCATTTCCACCCGGAGTATTAATTCTGTCTTCGACGTCAATCAGATCTCTCTTGTAGACTTCATCGTTGATGCCCTCTATATCAGCATAGAGCAGTGAAACTTGAGGCTTAATGTCTTCACCGAGGTCATTTCTCTACTTGAGCAATAACGAGGAAAACTCGCACAGTTTGTATGTCTATAGCAATACAGCATATAGTGCCCTGAGACTTTTAGGTGGTTTCGATTCAGCAGAGTCTCCTAAAGTTGCATTCTACTGTACACGGTCTTTTAATAGACCTTGTCGCATTCAGGCGTCTCTGTACGTTGCGCAGACATAACCATCAACTGAATGAGGGCCAGGAAAGTCGTTGGCCCTCTGACCTCTTCTAGTAGTAGACGACGTTAGAGACACTCGTGTTGACTGGGATGTACTGTGTAAATCGCCCAAGGCAATTATCAAACTTAATGCCGGGGTAACAATGAACATCTTGATCTGCTTTTTTCGGAGGCATTTTTTCAATTCCAGGTATAGTAGGATGGAATCTGTTCATACAGCAAGGTTTGAACGAATGAGTCATCTTGACAAACCTTAAATAATGCGGTGAGTGTTGTGTCCCTTGGTTCTTCTGCCAACAGAGAAGCATTAACGTCGGTGATGTACACCCATTGACCCTTTTCCAGGTGAACTGATGGAAGGTGGGATGTCGCTTGTGAAGTGGAAAGCCAAAGATAACTTCGTTCCTACTTATGTACCGTCACACCTGATAGTAAGTCCCCTTAACCCAGCAGCGTTCTTGTTGAAGGCCAAATATTGGTGTGTCGCAACCTTTGTTGACATACGTATAAACGTACTTGATTTTGCTTTGTCTATTTCTTTTACATTTAGTTTAATCCAGTATTTGCCATGAAAGGGGCTTTTTGCCATTGATTTATCATGGTCCGTTGTTCTTCTAGTTTTAGTTTGCATTTCATGTGTTTTACCACTTTTGTTGTTTCTTCTTCCACATATTTGTTAGGTAGTATGACTTATTTGTCAGCTTCCTTAAATATGTAAACAGTTTTTTTTTGTTCGTTTCCTGTGGCTATTTGCATTAGATTTCCTTGCTTCTGAAGTAGGTATTTTTGCCGTCCAATGGTGGTTATTTGTAATAGTTTTCTAGCTGTATAAGGCCTCTACCACCTTCTATACGTTGTATATATAACCTTTCTCTGTCAGATTGTGGGTGGTGCATCCTAGAGCCTGGCATTATTTTTCTGGTATTCCTGTCTATTTAGGTTAGTTCATTTAGTGCCCAGTTAAGGATATTGTAGCTATAGCTTATTATTATTATTATCATTATTATTATTATCATTATTATTATTATTATTATTATTATTATTATTATTATTATTGTTCAGTAGTTTTATTTTTATAGCGTGCTTTCACTTCACTACCGAGCGCAGCTCTGTGTGCCTTGGGTATGTGCTGTGATTTGTTGTGATGCTCTGATGGTTATTGTATGGAAAGTGTTCTGCGTAGGATGTGTGCAGTGCCTAGTAGTGCAATTTTCTGTATGTTATATGTGTTTGTAAGTCCTGGTGTTTTTGTTATGTATTTGTCTGAATATTTTTTTATCATGCCTAATGCACCTACTATGATAGGAATTGTTTCTGTTTTCAGATTCCACATTCTAGTTACCTCTATTTCCAGGTCTTTGTATTTTGAGAGTTTCTCCATTTCTTTTAGAGACACGTTGTCATCAGCCGGTATTGATACATCAATTAGAAAGCATTTTTTTCTTCATGATCTCTGACAACTATATCTGGTCTGTTGGCCTTAATTTCTCTATCTGTGTGTATCGGCATATCCCAGAGTATGGTTGCTTTCTCGTTTTCTGTGACCTTTTCTGGTGTGTGCCTATACCATCTTTTTTCTGTTGTTATTCCATAATGTTGGCATAGCTTCCAATGTATGTAGGTTCCAACTCTGTCATGTCTGTGAATATATTCCTTCTTAGCCAAGACTGGGCAGCTAGAGATAATATGATTTATTGTTTCTTGTCCATCTCCACATATTCTGCAGTTACTTGTAATATTTCTCTTCATTACATGTTTTTGGTAATTTCTGGTGGGGAGGCTTTGGTCTTGTGCTGCAATTAAAAATCCCTCTGTTTCTGCTTTGAGTCCTGAGCTTCTCAACCATTGCTGGGATTTTTCTTTGTCTATTTCTTTTGCGTTTAGTTTAGTCCAGTATTTACCATGAAGGGGCTTTTCTTGCCATCGTTTTATCATGGTTCGTTGCTGTTCTATTTTTAGTTTGCATTTCATTTGTTTTATAGCTTTTGTTGTTTCTTCATCTTCTTCTTCTTCATATTTATTAGGTGGTATGATTTCTTGTTTGTATTTGTCAGCTTCCTTAAATACTGAGAACAGTTTTTTGTTTTGCTCTTGTTTTGCCGCTATTTGGATCAGGTTTCCTTCCTTCTGAAGTAGATATTTTTGCAGTCCTATGGTGGTTATTTTATAGTAGTTTTCCAGTTGTATAAGGCCTCTACCACCTTCTATACGTTGTATATATAGTCTTTCTATGTCAGATTTTGGGTGATGCATCCTAGATCCTGTCATTATTTTTCTTGTTTTCCTATCTATTTTGGTCAGTTCATTTCGTGTCCAGTTAAGGATATTGTAGCTGTAACTTATAACTGGGACAGCTAAAGTGTTGATACCTATTATCTTGTTTTTAGCATTGAACTCTGTGTTTAGTATTGATCTAACTCGTCTATAATATTCCTTTTTTATTTTCTCTTTCATTTGTGTGTGTTGTGTCTTATCTAGTTCATGGATTCCTAAGTATTTGTAAGTTTGGCTTTGGTCTAATTCTTTTATTTCATTGGTTTTATCTAGTGTGATGTTGTTACTCTTAACTAGTTTTCCTCTTTTCAGGGTTACTTTGGCGCATTTTTCTAATCCAAATTTCATATCTATTTCTTTGGTAAATCCATGAACTGTCTTTAATAGTGTTTCCAGCTGTTTGTCATTTGCAGCGTATAGTTTTAGGTCATCCATATATAGAAGGTGGCTGATCGTTTTGCCGTAACATTTATATCCGCATCCAGTTCTATTTAGCATATCAGATAGAGGTGACAGTGCCAAGCAGAAAAGGAGTGGAGAGAGCGTGTCTCCCTGGAATATTCCTCTTCTAATGGGGATGTATTTGGTTTTCATGAGTCCCTCTTTTGTTTGGAGGTGTAGGACTGTTTGCCATTTATTCATAGAGTGCTCTATGAATTTTATGATTGTTGGTGCTACTTTGTTAATGGCTAGTGTTTCGAGGATCCATGTGTGGGGGATGCTATCAAACGCCTTTTTGTAGTCAATCCAGGCCATACTGAGGCTTTTCTTCTTTCTGTGGCTGTCTTCAGTTATGGCTTTATTAATCATTAGTTGATCTTTACAGTCATATGAGCCTTTGCGGCATCCTTTCTGCTCTTCTGGGAACAGTTTGTTTTCGTCCAGGTGCTTGTTCAGCCTTTGTGATATCACTGCAGTAAATGCCTTGAACATAGTAGGGAGGCAGGTTATTGGTCTGTAGTTTTCTGGTTTTTCTGTTTCATTTGATTTGGGAATTAAGATGGTTTTCCCCTTCGTGAGCCATTCAGACATTGTCTCTGGCTCTGCTAGTACGTTGTTAAAGTTTTCAGCCAGCTTTTTGTGCATTCCTGTTAGATATTTCAACCAGAAGTTGGGGATCTTGTCATGCCCAGGTGCCTTCCAGTTGCTTAGTCTTTGCAGTGCCTGGGTGACCTCTTCAGTTGTTATGGGGGTCCAAAGTTGTTCAGATGCCGAGTTTGTTATTCTGATACTCCTTTTTTTTTGGTGGTTCGTTCGCCGACCATATTTCTCCCCAGAATTCTTCCAATCCTTCTGCCGTTGGTGCTGCAGTGACTTCTATTTTATTATTTTCCAGTTCTTGGTAGAACTTTTTGGGGTTAGAGTTGAACTTTTTGTTTTCTTCAAAGAAGCGTTGTCGTTTCTTGTACCGGCGGATCCTTTGTGCTTTGGCAAGGATATCTTGCTTCAGCTTTTCTTTTATTTCAGGCAAATCATTCTCTGTGATGTTATATTTGCGGAGTATTATTATTATTATTATTATTATTATTATTATTATTATTATTATTATTATTATTATTATTATTATTAATATTATTATTATTATTATCAGTATTATTATTATTATTCTGTAGATTGAAGCCCCATTAGCAGTAAAAGAGTTCAATCTCTTCGTCAACTTTTTTTAAACATTTTCTGCACTGCGCTGCTAGGATTTCCGTTTAGCAACACAATCTGCTTTTCAAGAGGTGCATTTCAATATCTTTAAACTTCTTTCAACTTTCGGTGAAAGCAAATATTTTGAAAGATGGCAATGAAAGAAGTAACATGAAAAGAAAGACAACACTAGCCTACCGCTGACAATAGTAAACGACGTCACCGCCACCTCAGCAAAACCAAGCACTGACTGGTGAACAAGGCATCAAGTGAACAACAACAACAGCAACAACAAGACCATAAAAAACTAAATATATCTAAACAATGTAAATGAAAGTGAGTAATTAAAATAGAAAATGTTGTAACTAGCGTGAACACCAGTGCCGCCTCCGTCGAAGCCACTACCATGGGCTCTACCATAGAGGCTAGAGTGACTACATCCAAAAGAGATAATGGAAAGGGGATTCGTTTTGCGCTCGCTGCAACAAATCGGAAAGGTTTCCTTCTGGATGATGAGTTACAACGGGCCGGACGATGTGTGGAATAAAAAGAAAAACATGCAAGGAGTGTAGCCCTCAAACAACCAACCAAGTTGATGGGAGTAAAATAGCGCCGGGTTTAGAAATGCTACTGAGATTCAGATTCCAAACTTCCTAGGGAGCATGTGGGTGGCTAAAACACACATGAACTCGAGGCTAGATAGGAAGATAAATAGATAGATAGATAGATAGATAGATAGATAGATAGATAGATAGATAGATAGATAGATAGATAGATGGTTGGATGGGTGGATGGACGGATGAGAGAGAGAGAGAGAGAGAGAGAGAGAGAGAGGGATAACTTTCTTTATCGGCCACGCAGGGCTGAATACAAAGGGGACAAGTACATATGTAGAGCTTTTCTTTTCGAAGAGGGAAAATGAAAAAAGGAACAAAAAAGGAAACAAATGTAAAATTTCGATCAAAAGGATCGGTGAAAGCGATCAAAAGGGATCGTGTATCACAGAAGCACATTTTTTTTAACAGTAAGAAACAATATTAGGTTCAGAATAAAAGTAAAGTTAGTTCTACTGACTGGTGAAACCAGCTTATCTGTTTGCACTGGTTTCGATAAAGATGATATGGTCATAAAATAATATCGTGAAATATTTTCCACAGACGTAAAGATAGGTGAACAACATTAACTTACCTTAGAAGTTGCCGTCAAAATATTTCTCTTTTCTTAAATGCGTTCTTAAACTAAGAGGTATTATGAAGTTGCTTTCTTCTCTCTTCTCAGAGTGCTTTGCAATTTAGATGATAAGTAAATGATGAACTTTACTATTTGCTTCAGTACAATTTTAATAAATCTCTACTTCTACCCATTGATCATCACAATCAATTTGATACGGTTGGTGAACGAAAGAGGGTTATTTTAAAATCGCAATATATTGACAGTTTAATGTATAACAGCTTTCTGTTGCTTTGGATATATAACACTGGATATATTCGCATTTTAATTATGGTTCAAACCACTTTACAGTATTTATTTTAATACTGAACTATGCGTATGTCTCTCGCCAACGTCACATTTTGAATGCCAGATTTGGCTTCTATCGGTTAAGTTGTTAATAATATATTTATTTTGATTCGATACATATTGATCTAACTACAAAATTTAAACATGTTAGAAAATGAAATAATCATGAAAACGCATTAACAATTATCCAACAGGTTGTAACGAATTGGTCAAATGCATATACAGTGTGTAAATAAATGTTTGGCAATATATTGTTTCCAAGAACTGAAAACATTCAGAAGCTTCCTTCTGATGACCAGGTACCATTTACTTTCCTATAAAGGCAGCCTGCTCATCAGAAAGAAGTGAACATCCTGTCTGATGGCGAATCGTATCATACACAGAAAGGAGCACAGAAATAAGCAGGGAGAGAAAATAGAAAAAGGTTAAGTGGCTAGCGATCTATCATGAAAATATATATACATATATATATATATATATATATATATATATATATATATATATGAGTGTGTGTGTGTGTGTGTGTAAAGTAGTACCAGAAAAGGAGGAATTTCGATTATCCCCACGTGGTGAGTTGTAATATATATAAGAGATTAAAAAAGGAAAATACACACACTTTATGTAGTTTTAACATAATTTTAAATATATCGACGGTTTCGCTTTTGCTATTCATGATTTTATGGTTTACTTATTTGAATATGTATTTTCTTAAGAAAAAAGTTTTGTCCATTTTATGTGTGATGATATTTACGAGTGAATGACTTCACAAGTAGAAAAATAAGGGGAGATAATTGGATATTGTTATTATTGTTGTTGTTGTTGTGGGCAAGGGAGATAGCTGTTCAGCTTTCCGTAAGGGGAGTGGAATATATATGTACACACAAAAAATAGGGTTGTTTAGTGAGGGGATTTATGTACAGTGATGTAATCGTGAATCAAAATATGCAATAAGATAAAAGTTGGTTATGCGTGCATATTAGGACGTGTTCCGTATTTCTCAATGAAAAAGTTTCTTTATTTGAACGTTCTTGTGGAGAGATTGTGTCTTTGCACTGGTCGAAGGGGGAGGCTGTGAAATTTGGTTTGATATTATCTGCACATTTTTCTATATGTTCAGTGAGAGGAATTTGCCTGTATTGCGGGAAACAGATTTGCTGTTTATGTAGAGTAGTTCTCCTCCTCATGGTCATACTCGTCTGCACAATATAGTTGTGTCTGCAAAAAAAAAAAACAATTAATGAAGACCCAATTAATGAAGAGGCAATATTGTTTACACACGATGTTATCAATCTTCACACCATCCCACATGACTATGGCATAAAAGCAACTAAATTCAGGTTGGAAACATGCCCCGAAATTCTCCCGGAACGCATAAATCAGATCTTTATTATTGAATCTCTAAAATTTATACTTCAGAATAATTATTTCCTATTTGATAACATAGACTATCGTCAAATTTGCGGAACTGTAATGGGAACGAAAGCATCCCTGTTCTTGCGAATCCAATAATTAGTTATTTGAATTCACCGTATATGAAGTATCAGAAATATCGTTAGCCATTTTAATTTTACTTATAGAAAATTGGAAAAGATACCTGGATGACTGTTTTATCATTTGGAAGGAGAACATCGACAAACTTTTGGATTTGAAATCAACACTAAATGAATACAAGCATTTTTAGATATCATGATAATAAAAGTCAACAATCAAATCATAACTGACATTTATTATAAACCAACTGACTCAAAACAATAACTCCTCTTTAGCTCTTGCCACCCGAAACACATCAAAATAAATATCCCTTTAAATTTGGCAAAAAAGATTTGCACAATAGTGTCTGATAGAACAACTCGGGATCTTCGTCTTCAAGATCTCAAAACAACGCATACTGAAAGACAATATCCACCCTCACTTATAGATGATGGAATTGAATGTGCCAAAACTTAGACATAAAACACTAAGAACAACAAAACATCACATCACACCACATCTCAAAACATTACTATTTATCAACACACAACCTCAGAGATTGTGAGGCATTCAGCACTATTGTGCAAAATCTTCCTTTACTAAACAGAGATTAAAAAATCAACGACACCCTGAATTCATCAAATGCAAAAAGCAACACAAATCGCATCGCTACAGAGACTACTAACAAATACGAAGCTTTACAAAACCACCACGAAACCAACGGTTAAAAGATGTGGACCCAAAAACTGTGGAACCTGCCCCAACGTAGATGAAGGTTTGGATTTCATTTTCAAACAAGGACAGAGATTCACAATTAAAACTAGTTTCACTTGTACATCTGAGAACCTAATTTACGTAATAACCTACTCGGGTTGTGGACACAACTATATTGGACGGACAGCCGAGTATGACCTTCAAAAGACGAACCACTCTACATAAAGAGCAAATCCGTTATATAATTTCTGATAAATATATATATATATATATATATATATATATATACACACATACACATATATATATATATATATATACTTACACACACACACACACACACACACACACACATATATATAGATATATACTTAGCCATATATATATATATATGAAATTCAGACATGTTAGTATTTGTAGGTATCTGATGGACGCTTATAATGTATATAAGTATGTGTCTAAGCACATAATTATGCATCGAGCGTTATGTATATGTATACTATTTAAGTTTCCATGTTTCTACAGCAGTCTATATACTTATGTATGTATGTCAGTACGTTTGCATGTATCTAAGTGTGCCTCTGTATGTATTATGTCTGTCTGTCTGTCTGTATGTATGTATGTATGACACCTGCATCCTCGTTACACGAGAAAAACCATTGCCAAGAAGAATTTCTGAAATAATTCATGTTTGTTATCATGCAATACCCTTATATGATTTTGAAGCCCGGCGAAGCTTTTACACATTTTATTACATAATAGATAATCGTGCTGGTGTGCAGGAAAATTAGGTGCCACCCTATGCACTGTCTTAACATGTATTAGTAGACCTCTAACTGAAAAGCACACCCTTCCACATCACATTCTACACATGTTCTGTTATGAATTTTAATATATATATATATATATCACACAGCTTCATCCTCCTTACACGAGAAAAGTCATTGCCAAGAAAGGTCATTGAAATGATTCATGAGTGTTGTTATGTGATGCCCTTACATAACTTTTAAGCCCGGCCAAGCTTTTACACATTTTATTACTTACTAGACAACTGTTGTCCTGGCTGACAGGAAAAACAGGTGGCACAATATGCACTCTCTTAACATGTTTTTTAGACCTCCAAATGAGAGGCATACCCTTCCGCATTTTACACAATTTCTGTTAGGAATTCTAATAGTAGTCAACGGCCATTCAACTACGTATGTTGTTGTGTGTTTATTGCATATATTGCATTTAAGTACTGTATTTCAGTATGTGTATGTACATATTGTATATTGTGTATATACAATATGTATATATAATAATAATAATAATAATAATGATGATGATAACAATAGTAATAATAATAATAATAAAAATATTTTTAGTTATTATATATTGCATATATTTTATATATTGTATATATTGTTTATTGTTTATTCATTTTACTTTTTGTGATCTAGTTCTATATTTTATTTTTTCTTTATGATTTGGTTCATGTCTATCATTGTTTGAATTACATAGTGTTTTTTCTAATTTATATATATATATGTGTGTGTGTGTGTATATAAATGTGTATATATGTGTGTGTGTGTATATAAATGTGTATATATATATGTATGTATGTATATATATATATATGTATATATGTATGTATGTATGTATATATATATGTATATATATATATATATATATATATATATATATATATATATATATATATATATGTATATATATACATAACAAAGTAAGGTTTGAAGGTACCGCAGGAGTGATAATATATAGGGAGGAGTATTTAAAATGCAGAGGTCTTTTAAATATGTTTATTATCTTGACTGGTTTCAAATGTTTTTAAAAAAGACTTTCAAAAGTGAAGTGTAAGGCTTTGTGTAGCCTTTGCAGTGTTAAAAATAGTTAATATTGATGTATTAAAACACAGTGATAGTCTTTGACTATGACAAGAAAGTGTCAGGCAGGGCTTTGTGGTTAAACAGTCCGCATAAAAGTGTCCAAATAGGCAGTGAAATAAATTCATAATTATTACTAAGTTAATGAAAAATTATGATTGTTTATAATTATATGTGCAGAAAGCATATGTAGATAGTATTTGATATGCGAAAGCGTGTATTACCTAGTGAAAAATACATCAGAAATCATATTGAAATATTTATACAGAATTTTAGGGAACTAATCAAACATTTTTCTTCCTCTCCTGTCATGTATGCGTGTTTGGCAAGGATAGTTACCATTTTAAGAAATAGTGTGGAAGGTTCGTTGGGAGGGGGAAAGCATTGGCATGATCTGATTTCGAATAATTTGTGGAAAAATAGTTCATTATTTCCGAGCTAGTCTGTCATGGTTCGTTGGTTTTGGACTGGTCTTAGAGTTCAGTGTAGTGTGTTTATGGGTCCGTGTTTGTATTTCATATTAAGCAGTGTGTATGTATCTATGTGTGTGCATATATATATGTGTGCGTGTGTGTGAGTGTGTGTGGAGGTGCAATGGCCCAGTGGTTAGGGCAGCGGACTCGCGGTTGTAAGATCGAGGTTTCGATTCCCAGACCGGGCCTTGTGAGCGTTTATTGAGCGAAAACGCATAAAGCTCTACGAGGCTCCGGCAAGGAGGGGGTGAACCCTGCTGTAGTCTTTCGCCACAACTTTCTCTAACTCTTGCATCTGTTGGCCTACTCGCTTAGCCAGTGGGGTGGCGTAATTTGAAGGCTAAAACAATGTGAAGCGCAATGTGACAAGCGATGTGTAGTAACATCTGATAGCCTGGTCGGTCACGGTGATGACGGCGATATATGTATATATATATATGTATATATATATATATATATATATGTATATATATATATATATATATACACATATATATATATATGCATAAACATTTGCGTATTTATTTGAATGTATGCCTATATATATATATTATAATACTAAAATGTAAAAATGATTAATGATTTTACCACGGAAATATAATTTTGATGGGTAAACTTTACAAATGTTAAACAAGGGATTGGCTATAATCCTGTCCACGCTATAGAAAGTAGAAGCGAAAAGACGCTAATAGCACTTTAAAAACTCCGAAAAATAGAAATAAGACACTGGCTGCAGTCGAGCAAAGAAAATAATATATATATATATATATATATATATATATATATATATATATATATATGCATACATATACATATATATATATTTTTTGTTTTTCATGCATACATATACACTTATACATATATGTACATGGATAGATCTAGATGGCATGATCATATGTCAAATACAGGGTATTCAAATATGGTTCCTCTAGTTCATGTGCATAAAATAATTGTGGCTACCATGTATATATCAAGTTATGTATTATCTTGATTGTAGTGTATAAATGTGTGTTTAGCTACGTGTAGGCATCCGGGTAAATGTTGAGTGACTTTATTTATAATACGCGCCTTTGTCAACATTATCGAGAGTGACACCTCGGAGCATAATTGGCATTTGCGGGATATAATGTTGTAGGGACTCGCATGTCTAACTATGGATCATGTATGGTTGTCTTTGCTTCCTTAAATTGCCAGATAAAATCGGCCAGTTATGTTAAAATCGGCCAGTTATGATAAAATCGGCCAGTTACATGTCGTTTGAGGATATTTCGAAATCTGGCCATGTATTTGCGGTATCGACTTTTGAAAACTCAGCTGCTACCCCCCCATATATATGTAGGGGCCTCTTCGAATGTTTATAGTGCACTTATATACGCCGTTCTTAGTCATATATTGGTTATCCAAAGGGCAATTGAATTTATCTCTGCATGAGAATAACGGCTTGATTTTGTGGTTTGTGCACATCGAGCGCGGGAGTGATTGGTGCTGTTCGGTATTTTGGTTGTTACTATAATCATTTTATTATCATTAGGTGTTCTCAGTTACTTATTTGATTTGTTGCTTGTATTGTTTTTAAGATGGTTATCTTGGAAAATTAAGTATTGTTCTGTTGATTGGTAGTATAAACGTTGTTTTTACGTTAGTCGTATGAGTTATGGTTAATGTCAAGAAGGTTATTTTGAGTGCTAACTACCCTCCGTCTCAGTTTACCGCTGTTAATCCTATGGACATGGTGCTTTAAGTTTGATGAATTTGCATAGGATAGTTTTATAGGATGACGGTTAAATATTTTGCTGTACACTCCATTTTTAGGGAAGCAGCGATCCAGAGTGGTCAGAAATTGTTTCGCGATATTGGATGAGATGTTCCAGATTGGGTTATACCAAATGACGTCATGGTTTTATATTTTCGGTTAGGTCTGTTTGTTTGGGTGCTTGGAGCGAAAATTAAATTTTGTGGCGGTAGTTATTCAATTTGTCTTTTATAAGTTTTCTTTAATTCATGGTTGATTCTAGTGTGTCTGTGCTTGGTTAGATTTAAGCTATCGTTTGGGCTACTGTTATCAGGGTTTCGATATTGTTTTTGTAGGGATTGAATATAAGCCTCTCCAGAGACACACAAATAAGAAAGAAGAAAGCAAAGGACTACTGATGCGGTCACAGGAGTGTGACGAAATAATTCTGGCCGAAATAAGATTAAGATTAATGTAAAAAATAAATAACGCTGAAGCAAAGTAACACTAAATATATAGTGCGTGTGTTTTTATTGGCTAAACTGGCAAAATGACCATTCCGAAATACAACAATATCTGTTTCAATAAACGATTTCACATAAAAATCTTGCAAAACAAATATGTAAACGTATATATATATGTATATGTATTTATATGTTGTGTGTGTGTTTATGTACATGTATTTTGCATGTTTTTGCATATAGTTATCTATATGTCTATATTCATTTGTATGTGTGTCTATGCGTTGCATATATAACAAACCCGTTATTGCTTTCTTAATACCTAAAAAAACTCCTCATTCCATGTGTTCAAAATTTATTAAACAAGACTGAGATCGCTGTTAATTAATTATTCATTTATCTACCATTCATTAATCTAGTCTGTGCATGCCTGATTTCTCTTTGATTCCAGAAACTACGTGGTTCCAGTTATATATATATATATATATATATATATATATATGCATATATATATATATGCATATATATATATATATATATATATATATATATACATATATATATATATATATATACATATATATATATATATATATATATATATATATACATATATATACATATATATATATATATATATATACAATTTATACAAACACAGTATAGAGTATGTACATACATATGCTGAAATGCAGCATTTACCATACACACAGAAAGCTTAAAATGCAATATATGCTATAAACACATAGAAACACACGTAGTTGAATGGGCGTTGACTACAATTAAAATTCCTAACAGAAAGTCTGTAAAACGCGGAAGGGTATGCCTCTCAGTTGGAGATCTAAAAAGACATGTTAAGAGAGTGCATATGGTGGCACCTGTTATTCCTGCCAGCCAGCACAATTCTCTATTATGTAATAAAGGAGTGGCCGGGCTTCAAAATCCTATAAGGGTATTGCATGGCAACAATCATGAATCATTTCAGCAATTCTTCTTGGCAACGGCTTTCCTCGTGTAACGAGGATGCAGCTGTCATACATACATACATAGATACATACATAGATAGATACATACATACGTACATACATACATATGTTATATATATATGTATTATATATACTTTCTTTCTTGTTTCAGCTCAGAGCTGCGGCCATGCTGATGCACTGCCGTTTTGTGCTACACTGTTATTACGAAGAACCTCCTCAAATATGTGGCACTTGGTGAAGAATGGAGTTTGATATAGCTACTCTGATTTGCACCTCTTGTCGTGAGGTTCATCTGAGACTCTTGACAGGAAGATGTCCAGCTTTGATTTAAAAAACGCTACATCTACTTTGTGCAAGTTCCTTAAATTAAAAAGCTGTGGGCCCTTGAAACCCAGGCTCTTGCAGAAGCTGGTCGTGAAGCGTAATGGCATCGCTGGGAACTTTGGCAATATGCAGTGTCGTCCCGTTCTACCTCTCCCGTCTTCTCCCCAGGGAGTAGAGTCTTAGCTGTTTCAATCTTTCCCAGTAGCTGAGCTGTTGCAAAGAGACGATCTTCTTTGTGAATCTTCTCTGGATTGCTTCAAGGTCCGCTGTTAATTTCACACTGGTGGGTGACCATAGCTGTGAGCAGTAATCCAGGTGGATTATATATATATTATATATATATATATATATATATATATATATATATATATATATATATATATATATATATATATATATAGGCGTAGGAGTGGCTGTGTGGTAAGTAGCTTGTTTACCGACCACATGGTTCAGGGTTCAGTTCCACTACGTGACACCTTGGGCAAGTGTCTTCTACTATAGCCTCGGGCCGACCAAAGTCTTGTGAGTGGATTTGGTAGATGAAAACTGAAAGAAGCCCGTCGTATATATATATATATATATATATATATTATGTATGTGTGTATGTGCTTGTGTGTCTGTGTTTGTCCTCCCAACATCGCTTGACAACCGATGCTGGTGTTTTACGTCCCCGTAACTTAGCGGTTCGGCAAAAGAGACCGATAGAATAAGTACTAGGCTTACAAAGAATAAGTCCTAGGGTCGAATTGCTCGACTGAAGGTGGTGCTTCAGCATGGCCACAGTCAAATGACTGAAACAAGTAAAAGAGTAAAAGAGTATATATATATATATATATATATATATATATACATATATTCACATATAAACCAGTTATACATTCATACGCATACACCCTTCCCTGTATGTGCATATATACTACACACATAATAATCAAACATACTTTTATATGTGTCCGAATACATACTAAAAGGGCAAGTAGATATATACATACATCCAGACATACATAATACATACATAGACACACATAGATACATGCAAACATACTGATATACATATTTATATATACTCCTGTAGAATCATGGATACTTAAATAGTATACATATACATACCGCTCCATGCATTATTATGTGCTTAGACGCACACTTATATACATTATAGGTGTCCATCTGATACCCACAGATAAACATTGACATCTATAAATTACATATATATACATATGTAAGTATATATATATATATATATATATATATATATATCAGAAATTATATAACATATGTGCTCTTTATGTAGAGTCGTTCATCTTTTCAAGGTCATACTCGGCTGTCCGTCCAATATAGTTGTGTCCGCAACCTGAGCAGGTTATTACATAAATTAAGTTCTCAGAGGTACAAGTGAAACTAGTTTTAATTGTGAATCTCTGTCCTTGTTTGAAAATGAAATCCGAACCTTCAAGTACGCTGGAGCAGGTTCTACAGTTTGGGCGTCCACACCTTTTAACCGTTGGTTTCGTGGTTGTTTTGTAAAGCTTCTCATTTGTTAGTAGTCTCTTTAGCGATGCGATTTGTGTTGCTTTTTGCATTTGATGAATTTGTG
>NC_043004.1:71683698-71758698 GCF_006345805.1 Octopus sinensis | reverse complement strand
ACTATTACAAAATAACCCCCATAGAACGGCAAAAATACCTACTTCAGAAGCAAGGAAATCTAATGGAAATAGCCACAGAAAACGAACAAAACAAAAAAACTGTTTACATATTCAAGGAAGCTGACAAATACAAACAATAAGTCATACTAAGAAATAGACAAAGCAAAATCAAGTACTTTTGTACGTATGTCAACAAAGGTTTCGACGCAGCAATATTTAGCCTTCAACAAGAACGCTGCTTGGATGAGGGGACTTACTATCAGGTGTGACGATACGTAATTAGGAACGAGGTTATCCTTGCCTTTACACTTCACAAGCGACATCCCACCTTCCATCAGTTCACCTGGAAAAGGGTCAATGGGTGTACATCACCGATGTTAATGCTTCTCTGTTGGCAGAAGAACCAAGGGACACAACACTCACTGCATTATTTAAGGTTTGTCAAGGTGACTCATTCGCTCAAACCTTGCTGTATGAACAGATTCCATCCTATTATACCTAGAATGGAAAAAATGTCTCCGAAAAAAGCAGATCAAGATGTTCATTGTTACCCCGGCATTAAGTTTGACAATTGCCTTGGGCGATTTACACAGTACATCCCAGTCAACACGAGTGTCTCTAACGTCGTCTACTACTAGAAGAGGTCAGAGGGCCAACGACTTTCCTGCCCCTCATACAGTTGATGGTTATGTCTTCGCAACGTACAGAGACGCCTGAATGCGACAAGGTCTATCAAAAGACCGTGTACAGTAGAATGCAACTTTGGGAGACTCTGCCGTATCGAAACCACCTAAAAGTCTCAGGGCACTACTTGCAGTATTGCTATAGACATACAAACTGCGTGTTTTCCTCGTTATTGCTCAAGTACGGAGACGACCTTGGTGAAGACATTAAGCGGCAAGTTTCACTGCTCTATGCTGATATAGAGGGCATCAACGATGAAGTCTACAAGAGAGATCTGATTGACATCGAAGACAGAATTGCTACGCCGGGTGGAAATGAATTACCCACATATGGCCTGCCACGAACACCGAGGGACAGAAAAAAACATTTGTTACAACGCTCTACCTTGCAGGGTTCAGGCAGCACCAAGATATTGCGGTAGTTCCGGGATTGCAGATATTTTTGTTGCCCGGTGGTAGAACAATACACTCGACATTTAAGCTACCTCTCAATTTAGAAGCATCTGAGATGCCTTCATGCAACATGAGCAAAAGCTCAGACCAGGAGCCGGTCCTTAGAATGTGTGACCTCGTCGTCTGTGTGAGTGCACCGTGGCTCACAAGGGATCTCTAGAAGCATTAGATACATCAGTCTCCAGTGGGAGTTGTAATGCTTCTGTTCTCGGTTGATTTCATGCAGATCCTTCCTGTCATTCCCAAAGGCACTAGAACAGATAAGATCCAAGCGAGTGTGAAGTCCTCGCCTCTGTGTCGTCTTGTTACGATCCTGACTCTGACCACTAACATGCGAGCTCAACTTCATACTGACCAAATGTCCGCAACATTTAAGCTGGATATTTTGACACTTGGCGATGGCAAGGTGCACCTAGACGCCGCATGATGATGGCCAGAAAATTACCAAAACCACAATTGGTCACAGAGAAATATTGTCTCCAAAAAACGTCGCTGTTAATAAACATAACGTACAGACTCACGGACTACTTGCCCACTTATTACGATTTAAAGTTGGAACTCCTGTATGCCGCTCCGAAATCTTGAACCGCCACGACCTTTCAATGGGACAAGACTGGTAGTAAAGAAAATGTTGCTACAGTTTATCGAGGCAATAATTTATGGATGTAGAAAATGTGATGACGTTTTCATTGCAAGAATTCCATTTATCCCATCAGGAGAAGAAATTTCCCATTTCATTCAGAAAACTGCAGATCCGTCTTCGTATCAATTTTCCGATGTCAACTAATAAATCCCAGGATCAGGCCGTCTGTGACTGGCATATTCTTCGACGAGTCCTTTTTTCCGAACAACTGTATGTTGGCTGCACAATAGTGGGAGACAAAACAAACAACTTTACATACGCTCAAGAAAAACAAGGGACATTGTTTACAATGAGGTTTTATAATCACAACAGCATGAACGAAGACACGTGATCACATTTTCTTTACCAAACCTTATGTGCTTTTATGTATGTATGCCTGTATCTGTCTATCTATCTATCTATCTATCGAGATATATATATATATATATATATATATATATATATATATATATATATATATAAATGAATAATTATTGAATAATTATTGCGGCATTTACTGTTAAATTAGCAGTTCGTACATGTGCTTTTATTTCGTTAATCGATTAACACAATATAACATTTAATAGAGGTAATCTTGCTATAGAAAAATATAGTTCACGACTTTTTATACGAACACGAAAACGACGACGACAACGTGACATTTTCTATATGAGTGAGTATGTGTGTGATGTGTGTGTGTGTGTTTGTGTGTGAATGTGTACGAGTCTCAGTTTGTGTCATTTCCGTGTTCGGCGTCAACGTCATACTTCGTATATGAGTGTCTATGTTTGTGTGAGTGCATCATTATATATATCCCTGTGACTGTGTGTGTGTTTTCACGTTAGATATATCTTTAAAGATGGACACACATATCCACACATGCATATGTATATGTGTCTATGACATGCGTAAATATATGCCTGTATGTGTCTCTCTTACTATATGTATATCATGGTCCCAAAACGTTTTCAATTTCTCACCTAATGCGGGCCCGGAGCAATGTCTTGCACTGGTTCTTTATTAGGTGTCAAAAGTAAAACAATAACATCTATATTGTGAAATAATATTGTTTCCATTTTTATTCTTCCGGTATTAATTCTAATGTGATAACACTATAATATTGTAACACTTTTATTCATTCACTTTCAATTTTCATGCGACAACACTAAGATCCTCTTAGTTTATATATTTACAGTACAATTGCCAGTTAATAATTATCGTAGCAGTTCCAAATTTGCAAGCCATTTACAGTAACATACAAACCCTTAAATTAATATTTAATACGTGTGCTTAATCTTTAGTGGTTCGACAAATGACGACGATAAAATCAGTACTAGGCTTACAAAGAATGAATACTGGGGGTCGATTTATTTGATTAGAGGCGGTGCTCCAGCATGTCCGCACTCAAATGGCTGAAACATGTAAAACAATACATAAACCACGCCATTCTAGTCTGGAGCAACGCCAAGTATCTCAGCTAATATATATATACAGGCGTTGGACAAAATAATGGAAACACCTAACATCTTAGCATCATAATGTTGAAATATCTATAAAACTATCAAGAGCTTGTTGATTTTTATGTCTTTTGATTTATTATTAGTGTTGCTTAATATGTTTTGCTAAAATAGTTGTTTCTCTTCAGATATCATCAGAAAAATGAAAGTAAACTTCATTAAAATAACAGATCTATCGGACTTTCAAACAGGTGAAATTGTTGTTGCTCGTATGGCAGGCGGTAGGTTAATGAAAACAGCCGAAATGTTTGGTGTATCAAGAGGTACTCTCTCGAAAGTAATAATAGCCTTTGAGAAAGAGTAAAAAAACCTCCTCGTCCAAACAAAACTCCGGAAGAAAAACAATACTTTCAGATAGGGACCGTTGGACTATTATGCAAATTCTTAGAAAGGATCACAGAAGTACAGCCCGAAAAATTACTGCAGAGCTTAATGAACACCTCCGGGACCCAGATTCTACAAAAACTCTTCGCCGAGAGCTGCAAAAATCTGGATTTCACGGGAAGGCTCCAATCAGAAAATCACTACCTTCAGATACAAACATCGAAAAGCATTTAGAATGGAATAAAATCCTACAGAATTGGTCCCTAGAGCAGCTGAAAAAGTTATTTTCTCGGATGATTCATCCTTTATCTTATTTCCAACCACCGGCCGAGTACACGTGAGGAGACAACCAAAATAAACATTTGTCCCAGACTGCCTTCTTCCAAGTGTTAAACATGGATGAGGATCTGTGATGATCTGGCGTGGGGGCTATTTATTGGACTTCCGCTAGCCCAATGGTTTCTCTTTATGGTAGAATTAATAGTCAAGGCAATCTAAGCATTTCATTTGATCAAATCCATCCTATGGTTGCGGAACTGTTTCTGGAGGGAAACGCAATGTTTCAGGATGACAATGCACCAATTAACACAGCTAAAATGTTTACTGAAGTTGAACATCTGGCCACCACAGTCCCCAGATCTCAATATTATTGAACATTTTTGGTGCATTTCTGTAAAACAAGAGTTGATATATTCCATCATCACCATTACAAGAACTGGAGACTCTCTAGCTGGAGATTGGACACAATTTCCTTTGGAAACAATTCAAACTTTTTATGAGTTTATACCTCACAGAATCGAAGTTGGTAATTACTGCGAAAGTCGGTCCTACTCAAATTTAAATAAATTTGTTTGATATTTTAAGGTGTTTCCATTACTTTGGACAAACCCTGTGTATGTATGTATGTATGTATGTATGTATGTATGTATGTATGTATGTATTAGGGTAAATGTTTTAAAATTTTCCTTTAATTTCTGAATTACTACTACTTGGCGGTTTGAGTCCTGGTTGCTCTTTCTAGTGGGTCGAATGGCCTATTAAGCCCATTCCTCAATTGTTGTTGAATTTATATATATAGTCTTTGACTATTTTCTCTTTCTCACTAGACCGCTGGTGGCGATAAATTTCTATTGAATTTTTTGCTACCCTATATTGATTAATTGATGATTTTCTGACTAATTCTGAAATTGAATCAGTAGTTTATATTTACTGCTGATAAGTTGGCGCGAGTACGATGGTTTTGAAAATTTTAGGGCAGATATTCCTAGGGCATAGATACAACTGCCTCGTGTATATCTGTCTCTCCTGGCTTCTTTACCGATGAGGTGTAGCCTTTGGTGGATTGACTTAATTTAATTTAATTAAGCTGGTTTGCCATTAAAAACACCGAAACAATGCATTGTCTAAAGATGAATTAGGGTAAATGTTTTAAATTTTCCTTTAATATCTGAATTACTACTACTTAGCGGTTTGAGTCCTGGCTGCTCTTTCTAGTGGGTCGAATGGCCTATTAAGGCCATTCCTCAATTGTTGTTGAATTTATATGCATATATATATATATGCACATACACACACATATATATATATACATACACGCACATGTAATGTATAAATACATACATATATATATATATATATATATATATATATATATATATATATATATATATATTGAGTTTGCAACTTCCTCGTGTGGAATAATTTTTAAAATCTTCGTAGAATTCAAGTTGTTAATTACTGCGAAAGGCGGTCCTGTACAAATTTAAGATAAATTTGTTCGAAATTTTAAGGTGATTCCATTAATTTGGGCTAACCCTGTGTGTATATGTATGTATATATATATATATATATATATATATATATATATATATATACACACAAACACACACACACACACATATATATTACTCTTTACTCTCTTTTACTCTTTTACTTGTTTCAGTCATTTGACTGCGGCCATGCTGGAGCACCGCCTTTATCGAGCAACTCAACCCCAGGACTTATTCTTTGTAAGCCCAGTACTTATTCTATCGGTCTCTTTTGCCGAACCGCTAAGTGACGGGGACATAAACACACCAGCATCGGTTGTCAAGCAATGATAGGGGGACAAACACAAACATACACGCACACACGCATATATATATATATACATATATACGACAGGCTTCTTTCAGTTTCCGTCTACCAAATCAACTCACAGGCTTTAGTCGGCCCGAGGCTATATTAGAAGACACTTTCCCAAGGTGCCACGCAGTGGGAATGAACCCGGAACTACGTGGTTGGTATATATATATATATATATATATATATATATATATATATATTGAGTTTGCAACTTTATCATCTGGGATATTATTTTTTTAAATCCAGATATCAACTGGTTTTATCAAATGTATTGAAAGAAAGTTCTGCAACATATTTGGATAAACCAATAATGTGTAAAGTAAATGAAAGAAAATAAAGAAATAGAGCGGAAACTTAGTTAATTTTATTTGTGTTACGATGAAGAAAGTAATACATAAAATATTTGAGATCAAAAGAAACAGAATCAACAAAAGAAATAATTATAAAAGAATCCTACATATGTTTCAATCCTGCCATTATATTTAGATCATCTCCATTCAAGCGATGATAGATGTAAAATAACCCCATATTATGCCTGAATATCGTCAGGGAAGATATTTACATTCTGGCGGTGAGCAACGAAATAATAATGTAAACAATAATTTATTAGGACGCCGTGGTCGTATGGAGCGTTATTATCAAACGAAATCTTGCTAAAATACTATAATATATTTGACAAATTCAGTATTATATAGTGAAATAACTATTAGTTATTTAGCATTTCAATGTACTCTTGTATAAATTCCATTATTCAGGTGAAAATGTTTGTTTACATACTTTGGAGAGGAATTTAAATATGTATGCGCAAAGAATTAAGAAAGAAAAAAAAAAGATTTTATGAGGGGCGAAAAATAATGAATTGTAAAAAAATGGAAGAAAAGTGGGAGAAGAAAAACCCATGAATTTTTTATGTGGGGTATAAGATACAAAAAGATTAGGAAATAAAAGAGGAAAAAGGGAAATGCTATGTTATATTGTATGCTATGATAATAATTTAGAATGTATTTCGGACAAAAGTTACAATAACTATTATTTTTAGCATTTCAGTGTACTAAGTTATACTTTCTATTGTTCATACTTTCCTTTGTTCTAAGAAAAGTAGTATGTATATAAAAAAATTATGGGAGAACTTAAATTTTTATGCGAAAAAAATGTTTAATATGAGGTAGATTTTATAATCCGTTAGATTTTTCTAAAGTATAACTTTAATAACTAGCAAACTCCCTTTCTTCGTGTAGTCAAACATTTTTTACTCTACGATTTTACCATGATATAAAAAATATAATTTGTTTTACTAGTGAATTATATATATAAGATTTATGGATAATATATATATATGAGCGTCCAATAATACTATATTTGTTCCACGTCCTCACGTTGTTGTGTATTTTTGTGCTTTCTTGTTTGGATTAACTATATATATATATATATATATATATATATATATATATATATATATATATATATATATATACATGGAGCTGTGGAGGTTTGTTTATAAGATTTTAGAAAATAAATGATAAATCCTAGTAATATTGGAGATTCTTTTACGCTTATTTCTTTTGTTGATTCTATTCTTTTTTTATCTCAAATCTTTTATGTATGACTTTATTCATCGAGATTCAAATAAATGTAACAAAGAATCCACTATATTACTGCTCCATTTCCTTTTATTAACTGTATACACACACGCACACACACACACACACACACACATACACACACACATACATGTATATATTGCTTTATATATTTTTCAGGAATGAAAATGCCAAACGGAAACCATGTTCTCTACAACCTACTGCGGGTTTTCACTCTTATGTTTCTCGTGACGCTGGAGATTGGCGAATCAAACCATGCGGGGTATTATGTGCAAATAAGCAAGACAGAGTGCCTGAATAACTGGTTGATTGGAACTCAACCCGCACGTTCACTCATAGAATGCGCATCAAGTTGTATGATGACTAATATGTGTGGTTTTTTTAGTTATTGTAAGGGCACATGCAAAATGCATAATTCTATTGACGAGAGGCCTCCTTACAAGTCTGGATGCGATTGTAGATCTTATTTATTGCTAGATAGAAACGGTGAGTAAATTATTTTTCATACGTGTTTTGAGCTTTTTGAATTTCATTTCCACCATTATCACCATGCATTGAATCTAACCACCTGAATATTTGGTGTCGCTCATTTCTTGTACAGTGACTTTGCTGACTACAATCGTAACATTTTCGGACTTCTACGGGTATTTCTTAAACGTATTTAACATCACGATACCAATCTTTTTTTTTTCTTTTTCAAAGAAATTAATGCATGCAAGAATTTACTAATGTAGCACTCACACATAGATAGTTCAATATCTTAGATAGTCCAATATGTCATTAGAAAATAAAGTAATTTTAATAACCACATTTTTTTTACGAATCTGCCAGAGTAAATTAATTAGTCGTTAGCAGTTTGGTTTTGCATTTAAAATGTAAAATTATTAAGAAAGTTTATTGGATATATATATATATATATATATATATATATATATGAAAAAAGGTTTGAAATGCAATTTTAAAAGATGTTTATTTACTTGACCGGTTTCACCTTTTTAGAAAAAGATTGTCAAAAGTAACATGTAAAATCTTTGTTCTGTTAGGTACTGGTTGTCACAAAATATTACAATACATATATACATTCTTTCATACTAATAAGAACATGTTAAAAACAGTTTACAAGGGAAAATCTTGGGAAAATATAAAACAAATTGACAAGTATATATATATATATATATATATATATATATATGTATGTATAGGAGGAGACACCCTTCGGTCACGAAAGACCATGGGATTGCACCTAGAAAGTTACCCCCGAGGCTCAACTCCGGGCAAGGTTGTTTGTGGAAGGCCAACAGTCGCCCATGCATACCAGCCTCCCCTCTCCACACGACTGATGTTATTCACGGGAAAGGCAAAGGCCAAAACAGCCTGGCAAGAGTGATGTCGCAACTCATTTTTACAGCTGAGTTGATTGGAGCAACGTGAAATAAAGTGTCTTTGCTCAAGAACACAACACGCAGCCCAGTCCGGGAATCGAACTCTCAACCTCACGATCGTAACCTCGACGCTCTAACCACTGAGCCATGCGCCTTTACACAAACACACACACACTCACACACACACACACACACACACACACACACACACATATATATATATGTATATATAAATATATATATATATATATATTGTGTGTGTGTTTGTTTGTTTGAGCGTGTGTCTATATATGTGTGCATGATAGTTTATATGGAAATTATAAACAGTTTGTCGAAAACTGAAATGATCATAATTTCAGAGCAATAAAATTTCCATCTAATCTCTTACTGGTTCCAACCATTTACTCGTTGTAAATAATTAGCAGGAGTAAAGCATATTTTATAATCATATGTTGGTTTTCATACGTGAAGTTGGTTGATTAATACTGTCTCAAATATGTGGGTGGTGAGTGATGAAATCGATAGAGTGGCGAACAAATTACACTGCGAAATTTAGTTACGGTTACATACATTTCAGAAAACCAAACCCACCAATTTTTTCTCAATAGCTTATCCACTAGGAGTCGATAAATGAATTACTAACAAAATACTGAGGTCATTTTAAAGAATTCTATCTTTTATTTCAAGACGTGGCTTTGTGTCCACGTTAGAAATGAATACTGGGCCAAATATTTCCTCCTAAATCGTCAAAGAATATCATTCACATAAAACAAAGCGCACGATGCCCGAAGTTCTGTTTGTCTATTTCATTAAATAATATATCATTGATTTTAAACGACACATTCCCATGAATTACTGAACTAGTTATGATTATAGGACATTTCCTGGTGTATATGCTTTATATTGACGAACAGAATATGTATCTTTCTGGTGTTCAGTTCACATTATTCTTTAGTATAAAAGAGACGTGTCGCTCATAGTATGCACTATGGTTTTAGTTTTTCATCACCTTCACAGTATAGATACATTCGTCACTAAACCTTAATATTTTACGCACAAGCATAATCCATACCTAATACTAGTCCTGCACTGTTTCCCTAAACAACAACCAAGTAAACATCACCAAGATATTAAGACTATACTTATCAAGTATTGAACCCAACCACTACTCTAACAGCATATAGGTAAGCAACGAAATTTCGATTCACAGCTATCTCTTTTTCATCTTCGATGACTTCACGGTATTTACTAACATTGAGTGATGATATATAATTGTGCATATTTTATATGTTTTGTGCAGATCCATAAATTATTATACATCACACTTTACTCTATACATCATATGGTACTTTGCATATATGCACAGATACACACATACATGCAAATCTCTATCCACTGATGTGGTGTTGAGCAATCATTCTCATTGTTCGATATTAACTTATTTTGTATTTAATTTTATCCTTTTAGTACCGGTTTCGTTCATTTAAACTTTTTCAACTAAGTGTAAAATAAGAAAAACAATTAAGTTGGAGAAAACAAATTAAGTGAAATGTTTTGTAGATATTTCCACAGTCTTTAAATAGTTAGATATTTCCAAAGTCTTCAGATAGTCTGCCTCAGTCTCTGTTCCTTTCAGCAATATAATTGTTTTTCGTATTTTACTCTTAGTGAACAAAGTCTAAAAGACGGAAACAGTACTAAAATGTATTTCGTGATAAAATCATTTTAGCATTTTCTACATTGTCTTATTTTCCTCACGCATATCAACCCGTATGTTACGTTTCTACATTATATATATATATATATATATATATGTACACACACACACATACACACACAAACACACACACATATATATATATATATATATATATATATATATATATACATACACACACACACACACACACACATATGTATATATATATATATATATATATACATATAATTTTTTTTGTTAGGGAATAAAAATTCCGGCATAACAGGGGTTCAAATTATTCTCAATGAAGAAATATATATTTTCATTTATAGATAGTAGGCCCATTCATCTCACCATATAAAAAATAATTTTTATTTTAAATACTTACTATTTTATAACTTGGTTACACGTGTTTCATGAGGTATATTTCCCGGTTCCTAAACCACTCCGTGCTTTGCTGGAACCATTCTTAAAATGTAATCCCAATCATCAGGCCCTTATATCACTTTGTCATCGTTCAATACTATAAACTATATTGTAATTTTTTTTAATCCATAAGTATGTAGGTACGTGATAAAATTATTTTAGCATTTTCAACCTTGCCTTATTTTACTCATACATATCAACTTGTATGTTGCTTTTTTTTACATAAAAGGATATCGATATCTTTCCACAAATACCTGTTGGAGAATTGGAAACGCTACTTGGATGATTGCCCCATCCTATGGTCCCGCACACTCGACCAACTTAATGATTTCAAAAACTTAGTCAACAGTGTCAACAACCATATCCAATTTACAATGGAATATAGTCAAGACCAACTCCCTTTTCTCTCGTACAGACACATAACATTCCCGCCAACACAAAACACACAAATATACACACGCACACACACGGACGCACACATACACACGCGCGATCAAACTCATACACACACGCGCACACACAACACCCTGACAATATAAAACACCAGCACATGTATATATACACACACATAGAGACGTGCACAGTGACACACACACTCACACCATTCTTACCTCTAAGACCAGTCCCCAAAACCACTGAACCATGACAGCCTAGCTTAGAAACGAAAATCCTTTTGATTCCACATTGCTCTTCCTTCCTACCACACTATCCCTTAAAATAGCAAATATTCCTTAGCTACACACAAGACCAAATGTCAGAAAGACAGGTCAGTTATTCTTCTGCAAATTTTTGTAAATTCTTAAATATATCTCCTTCTGTGTATATATATATACTACCAAGCAAACATGATTTTTTTAAACTCATAATAATTTTCGGAGTCCCGTTCTGATTACTTTCTTAAATGCTTTCTTGTAACCCGTTTTTAACATTCTTTTATTATTATCAAAGAATGTATATCTGTATTTTAATAACCAGTACTTAACACAACAAAGCTCATACAATGCTTTACATTTTACTTTTGACGATCTTTTTCTAAAAAAGTGAAACAGGTTAAGTAAATAAACATCTTTAAGATTGCATTTTCAAACCTTCTTTCATATATATTTCCACACGTACGGTACCTTACAACTTTACTTTGTTATATATATGTATATATTTATATGTCCATATGAGTTAGATGAGGGAGTGCTGAAAGGTGCCTTGCATTAGGTAAAAGGAAAGAGTAGGGGATCAATTACTCGTGAATTTATTTAATATACTCAGTTATCTAAATCACAGACATTTCAATTTTTGTAAGCCCTGTAAAAGAACTCGGAGATTTGAATCACCGACCAGATCTTTCGTGAGTCTCTTAAAGCCAGGAAATTTTCTACATGCCCTCGTATACATACATACATATGTACATGCATACATACATACATACATAAATACATACATACATACACACATACATACATACATACGTACATACATACACACACATGCATATAAATATATATATTTACATATATATATTACTCTATACTCTTTTACTCTTTTACTTGTTTCAGTCATTTGACTGCAGCCATGCTGGAGCACCGCCTTTAATCGAGCAACTCGACCCCGGGACTTATTATTTGTAAGCCCAGTACTTATTCTATCGGTCTCTTTTGCCGAACCGTTAAGTGACGGGGACGTAAACACACCAGCATCGGTTGTCAAGCAATGCTAGGGGGACAAACACAGACACACAAACACACACATACATATATATATATATACATATATACGACAGGCTTCTTTCAGTTTCCGTCTACCAAATCCACTCACAAGGCATTGGTCGGCCCAGGGCTATAGCAGAAGACACTTGCGCAAGCTGCCACGCAGTGGGACTGAACCCGGAACCATGTGGTTGGTTAGCAAGCTACTTACCACACAGCCACTCCTGCTCCTATATATATATATATATATATATATATATATATATATATATATATATATATATATATATATATATATATATATATATATATATATATATATATATATATATATATATATATATATATACATAGATACATGCATACATAGGTATATAGAAGCATCTACTTTTCGTATGCCTGCCGGCATAGAACATATTAGATATATTGTTTCGTAAACTGTAAGAGAAGAAAATGTTTCTTTCTAAATGATCGTTATGGAGACAGCACCAAATCTTTATAAACGTAGCAAAAAGAAAACAGAAACAATAGTTCATTCCAAAGATTTATTCAATGTTAGAATAATGAATCCAAGTTAATTGTTCAATATATGCGATATCCTAACAAATCTTTTCATTCAAAGAATGCTTAAAGGTCGTTTCCCAATGGTATTCGTGCACGAGGGTCGTAATCAATTACATAACTAATATTAATAAACCAGATATTTTACATGTGAATGACCTCTCTCATTTATTGTCAAAACTCTAACAGCTCAAAGGGACCATCTTTCATAGGTCGCTCTATCTGCTAGAAATAGAGAAATCTCCCTTAAATTACATCCTATCATCTTGAAACGAATGATATGCTAGATCGGAATAATAAGACAGATGGAAGGAATGGTCATGTTAGAACAAATTCTTCCAGGGGGATTCTCACTGAAAGTTCATTTTGTGATAAATAACAATAACAGATTTCTATTATTTCTGTCTAGTATCAAACTCTGAAATTTGTGTAAAAGAAACTATAATTGAAAATGAATTCGAAGCTTGGGAAAATTGTGTATCGAATATAATAAATTTTAAACTAATACAGAACTTTTCACAGCACTTTTCACGGTACTGTAGGAAATAAGATATTTTGTTTAAAACGTTAATGAAAGTGTGCACCAAAATCTTGTCTGTTCCTTTACATTTAATATTTTATTATTCATTATTCATGCAGACAGAAACAGGGTGAAAATTTATGAGTTGACCAATGAAACGTTTAAAAATAATCCCCTTGATACGTTCTGGGATGATTGGCCTGTCGACAAGGTAATAAATTTTCAAAATTTCCAAATTATTTTCATTTCGTAAAGCAGTCAACATAATAGTCAGCTCGCTATGTATTGAAGGATGTAACTTTTATGTGTTGTTCATGTCGTTACTGCAATGGCGTGTGTAATTTCGTTTCTTCATTTTTTTGGTTTTATTGCTTTTTAAATCCTGTTGTCAAACATGCTTCGGTTTTGATACGTGTCTTATTTTCTTTTATATCTTTCTATGCCAGTTGCTTGGAGAATCATCTAAATGCACACGCACATTCACAGACAAGCACGCTCAAAACACACACACACACTCATACACACACAAGCACAGACACGTACCCTTATATTCGAGCACACACACATACATTCACAAGCATTCTTGTTATGTTAGACGTAAATGAGTACTTAGAAAGAAGTTCAAGTTGCGACGGAAACGCTACGTGATCCTTTTATTTGGAGGAAATAACAACCAAATCTAGAACAAATCAGAAATTAACTTTCTACTGGGTCCTGTTTCCCGAGAAACAATATCTTGGGAAACCTATACGATTAGAACATCTTCCAACCTTTGTCATCTACCAGGGAGAATATTTAGGGTAAAAGGAAAAATACAACAGTAGATGAGAAGCCAAATCGTTCGACCTGTAGAGTTTTGCTTTTGAATATTTGTGTTCAAATACCGTCGGGCTCAAACTTGTCTTTCCTTCTTTCAGAATTGATAAAATAGAGTACCAGTCTAGTACTGGAGTCGATGGAATCGACTATTCCAACACAAGGCTAGTGAATTTGCAAAATCAAAAGAGCGTCGGACAAAATGATTTGTGGCATTTCGTACGGTTCTCTACCGTACTGCACACACTCATTTATCGTCTGCAATCGACGCAACTGTAATTGGAAATGGTTTTATCAAATTCGAAAGGATGAAGCAGTAAATTGACTTCGCTAGGGTTGAGATTCTGAAGGTAGAGAACCGTATGGAATGTTATAAAATATTTTCTCTGACTGTCTTCATCTCTTCTCAGATATTATTATGACGACGTTCGGGTGTGCGAAAGATTGTAGGAATAGTATTACCCAAATAAATATTCGTATATAGTTATCTACAATGGACTTTCGCAGAATTAATTTGTTCACCCAGAATGTATTCTGTACCACACCAAACGTCGATACGATAATATACTAATAGTGTAATCCAATACTGACGATCAACGCTGAGGATTGCCCGCCATCGACTGCCGACAGTCAATTGTTGACAGTTCACACAGTTTCTTTATTTCATTGAAAAACACCAGTCCAATTTTGGTCACGTGGGGATGGTCATGATGTTTCTCCTCCAACAGTATGTATGAATCTATGTATCGATGGTTTATGCATATTATAGAAAGGATCCAGATCTTCTCCGTACTGTGTTTTCACCTTATTACAGTAATGGGGATAAAACCACTGCTAATCAGAACATGAATGGTTTGAAAACAATAATTTCCAGGAATTCATTTTCATATCCATTCATCATTATTCTGTGAATCGTGGTTCACAGAATAAAAACAAAGAATCTGTCCTACAGACACACTTGAATTTACACAATTTAAGTCAAACGTCAGTAATCTATTGTCCATTTCCACCTCTTATACATTGAACAAAAATACACGCATATTTTTTTCCAGAATCTTCTCTCTCTTAAGGCTTCCACTAAATATTTCTCTTGTCATTACTCTCATACAACAGTCTTTCTCCATTTCCTCATTGTCACTCTCCACCTCTCACTTGCCCTCTGATGAGCAGTCCATCTGTACCCATACTTTTCTCTCCATCTGCGTCACGCCCCCTCCCTTTCTCAATCTCTCTCATTCTCGCCTTCCTTGTCAAATTTCTATTTGATTTCATTCGAAATTTTATTTGCAGGTGAAACTCTTCGTGATAAAAAATAGTACTGAAATACTCTCATTAACTTTCAATGCAAAAAATTCAAGTAGCACGGAATGGTTCAATCCCACTCGGCTTCTTACGACACCGTGGTTTGGAAATGTAACAGCAACGTACAAGTTTTATGATGGGTATATATTAACATTTTATTTATTTGCATTATAGATATTCGTTGCTGATAACTATGATTTCTCGTCTAGGCAGTTGCATATTTTGGTAGGAGGTTACAGTCGACTATGATACGTCGATATCAGTAATTAACTAGTATTATTTTATGGACAATGATATCAGGCATGATCGTAGCGGGATTCGGAATCAAAGCATTGAGGAACGAAAATAACTACAAATAGCTTATTGTATGACACATCACTGATTGTTTCTTTTAAATGATGGTGGGGGTACATTTTGGGTATTTCATCCTCATTACAGAAATTGGGTTGTTTCTCCCGAGATCAAAATTCTTTAACACGCAATAAAACAAATATACTAATTGTAATAATAATAATATTAATTATAATAATAATATCATAAATAAATAGAACAGGACAGCAACTTAACAACACTTATACACAGGCACAGACACAGCACAAAATAACAACAAACAAAATAACACACAACATAACAGAGCAGCTATAACCGATGAGGGTGTCGAAGCGACTGAACAAATAACGAAAGTAGAACTAAACATCAAACAGTCGATACATGTGAACCAACGTGAACGTCACCCCAGGCTACAAAAAGAATGATAATAAACAGCTCTGTAAAATGATAAATAGATACAACAGACCCTTGTAAGAAATAATCAACATATCAAAATATACACTAGATATCAATAAACTAAATGAGTTGATCTGGAAACTGGACCCAAAATCCCTACAAGGAAAATACAATGCCAGCCAGATCTCAGTCTCGAAAATGGAAACGGATCATAATTTTTAAAAAATCAGAAACAAAAAAGTCTTATCATTACTTTGTAAATTCGGGAAAACGGGATCAAAATAAAATGAAATAAGGCCCATATAACAAAATAATGCAACGCAAAAATTAAGAAGATACCTGGGAGGTGATAGGAAATGTTAAACAGGGCATAGTAGGAAAATTTGGCGCATAAAACTTTATGAAAAACGGAAACGCTTATGCAACTAAATAGAGAATTCAAAATAATCATAAATTTATTTGATAGGAGTTTAAATAAAATAAATCTTTATCTATAGATAAGAGGCCAACCACTTCAGCAATTTAGTTATATAATTCATAATTTCAGCAATGACATCGGAATGAGCAGTGGGTTGTACAAATGTGCCACAGTCACACTGAGTAGAGGCAAATTATTTAGCCCTGAAAACACAGCACACGACATAGACACAGAAATTAGAGAATTAGATCACAACCACCAATACACATTTCTAGAAACAAACGAAACAGGGGATAAACATGCTGGCCATACCAATCAAAAATTACAGTTTTAACAAAATAAACTGAAAGATCAGTGAATTGAGAAACCTAGATGGGTGGGGGTAGAAAACAGAAAACTACTAACAGTGTACCGAAGTCACCACGCCAAAGCAGACGCAGACAGAATATATCAACTCCACTCAGAAGGAGGCTCTGTTCTGATACAGATAGAGATCTACTATAAAATAACAACATTCAGACTAGGAAAGTACTTAGAGACAAAGAGTGGAAGTCTATTACATTAAGTAAAGCATCGCGACAAGAAGAAAACGCTTTTCTCTATTTCACAACGAGGTGACAAAATACTTAAATAGCCTCAGATGAAAACATAGAAGAAATGGTCAAAGAGACAGAAAACAACATGAAAACAAAATTACAGAAGATACTGAAGAAGAAATGGAAAGAAAAATCACTCCATGGCTAATACCCTGCAAGACTTGACGGAAAGAAAGTGAGCCTCATTAAAAGCCAACGACGGTCCAAAAGCTTTAGATTACAAGGTGATATGGAAGTAATGTTTCTCACTGCACAAGACCAATGCCTGAATACAAACATTTATAAAAACACAATAATGAAAACAGACCCGCTAAAGCAAATGCAGAATGTGCAAGCAGCACAATGAGCCAGTTGACCGCAGCGTCTCGTGCCAAATTTGAATATATATACAGATAGAGATAAAGTCAGCAGTTATATCCTCTGGGCAACATGCCAATATCACAACAGTAGAACTGACACTAGAGAGTATAAGGATGTGCCAAATAAGGTACAAGACAACGACAAAGCGACAATCATCTGGGATATGGCTGTTCAAACCGAGAAAGAAATAAAAGCAAACATCTTAGTTATCATAATGAGGAAAAAACCCCACCAAATTAGCCTCAATCTACCAAATGTTGAATAGTTAAATAATAATAATTATAATGATAATGATCATACTACTACTACTACTACTACTACTACTACTACTACTACTACTACTACTAATAATAATAATAATAATAATAATAATAATAATAATAATAATAATAGTAGTTGTAGTAATAGTAATAGTAATAGTAATAGTAATAGTAATAATAATAATGATGATGATGGTGGTGGTGGTGGTGGTGGTGGTGGTGATGATGATGATAATAATAGTAATAATAATAGTAATAGTAGTAATAATAGTAATAATAATAGTAATAGTAATAATAATAATAATAATCTGCCCTGATGCAGTACCAGACAGTGGCTCTCGTGGCTTCTGATCTTAGCTCATTGGAAGTGTTATCATGTACATTGTTTTGTCTCTGTATAAAAGATGGGATACAGCAAATATTCTGCTCAATACCACAGATTTTCTTGTCAGTTGTTTGACCATAACCAGTTGAGCGTGTCCGTTAGTGGCTGACGATATGTACATCTCTGATCACGAGCAGAAGTAGTGAGGGAGCATCATAGCTGTGTGATGAAAGGAAATCTTAGAGGTTTGGATAATCCACCTTTGGAAACATGGGTGGTTCGTTCAACATCCTTAAACAACTCTTATTCAGGGACATTTTGAGCGGGATGGGTTACTCGACCAGAAGAAAATTCTATATGGGCTCCACCTGCAAGGTCATGCACTGTTTATCTTGATATGAGATCACCATGTGGTGCACATATGGTTGTGATGCATGTGCCTAGCGTACCCTTACCAGACGGGTAGTCATGATGTGTATGCTGCGCTTCGTATATTTTACCCCAGTGTCACTTTGATGGCATGCACTGTTCTCTCACTCAATAATAATAATAATAATGATGATGATGATGATGATGATGCAATTTCCCTTTCTTAAAAGTGACTTTGGAACACTTTTCAATGCCAAACTCCATCCCGATATCATCACTGAATTCTTTCACAGTATGTAATAATCCTTCAAGCTCTTCATCATCTTTGCCATATAGCTTTAAATAATCCCTATAAAATAGATAGCTTATTTTCCTGTTGTCAATTTTGTAGCCATATCCTGTTCTATTCAGTTCACTTGAGAGTGGTATTAGTGTTATGCAGAAAATTAAGTGAGTCACCTTGGAAAATTCCACAGTTTATGCTAATATTGTTTAAGCGCAATACTCCATTAGAATGATGTAATTGGAGCTTTGTGTTCCATAGTGACATATTATACTTTAAAAAATCTGAAATCACAGGAGAAATTTTGAAAATGTCCAGCGATTTCAGAATCCACGAATCCGGTATGCTGTCAAAGACTTTTTTATAATCAATCCATGAAGAGCTGAGATATCTGCGCTTGTTATGGCAGTTCTGAAGAGCCTCGTCTGCATCCTTTTTGTTCTGTGGGAAAAAGGTTATTCTCTTCCATAAACGTATATGTTTTCTCTACTAGAATAGATGTCAAAATCTTATAGGTAGTAGATAAACATGTTATAGGCCGGTAGTTTTTAGGGTCTTCGTTTTGTTATTTTTGGGGAGGAGGTAAGTAATACCATTTGCCATCCAATGAGGAGTTTTTTCCGGGTCTTTCCTAATACTATTAAATAGTATTACTAACATCTTGTGTGCGGACTAGAGTGATGAGAGCCAGAAATTTGGTACTCTATCAATACCAGGGGAGTCCCACTTATGAGCCTTCGTAAGTGCTCTCCTTAGGTCGGCGATTGAGATGTCTTCCCATACCTGTTCTTGCAGGTTTTTGTAGTCATCTTGGGTGCGTTTGATCCACTCTGCATTTTCATTCTATGGTTTCTCATCACTTCAGATCCCCTTCCAAAAATTTTCAACTTCTTCCATTAGGGGTGGATTTTCAGAGGTTACTTTTTTTCCCTATTTCCCTGTAAAGTGATTTGTCATTGGATTTGGACATCTTATTTTGTTTGTAGAATTTGATTCTTTTCTCAAATCTGCGTATTCTCTGAGCTTTTGCTTGAACTTTTTGTTTAAGTGTTTCTTTCGCTGACATTAGTTCTCTTGTTGAGTGTCCATATTTTCTCACAATCTTCCTGCCTTTTCTTGATCTTACATCATTTTCAGAAATTAGCTCAGTTAATATTGATATCTCCCTGCGCAATGATTCAATTTCAGTTTTAATTCTACTCCTCCAGTTTGATTTTCTTTTCGAATTTGGTATTGTTGGGTTTGGGGTGTTAAACAGCGTCTTTCGATTACCTTAGCGACAGAGTAAATAATTTCATTTAATTTATTAAGATCGGGTTTTAGTTGTTGTATGATTTCTTGTGTAACGCAGTTGCCAATTTTATTTGTGTTTTATGTTGATGTGCATTTGAGAGTTTATGGAGTGGTTCCCTATCATTCATAGTTGTATGCCCTACAACTGCAAGCTCATTCAGAACTTCTTGCATTATTTCAATGATAGATATTCAGTGTTGTTCAGCAAACATGTGGTCTTCAAATTCTGTTTCGACATTATTTCCGGGCTGTTTTTCTAGGATCATTATATTTTCCTTTTTCTTCAGGATCTTGAGTCGTTTCGGCAGATGGTCGTCTTTCAGTAAATGCTTGTGGCCCCACATTGCTCTCCTCAGCTTCGTTATTTCTTTCCTGACTTACATTTAGGTCATTCTCTACCACTTCTTTTAATAGAGGTTAATTCTGTATCTGTGAGTCTGGTATTTCTGAAGATATCTCTTCTAGCATTTGCTAATCTGTTTTTATCCAGGTTTGGTCTGCTAGCTGGATTCCGGCTCCTCCAAATTCCGTAGGAGTTTGCAGTGTGTTTCTGTTGGGTTGGCCTACTTAATGCAAAGTAATAAGCATATATTACTTCTTTATATTCTTCCCGGTTCCATTTAGTTCTTTTAGATTTTTGATTTTCTGGTCGTTGTGGTGGTGAAATTTGGGGGCTTAATTTGGGACAAATCCCGTTTAAGTGACCTTCCAGGTTCGTACTCGTGGAAGATATTCTGCCATTTGAAAATTTTTCGCCATCAGGCTGGCAGCCTCCTGACGGGCGCGCTTCCTGTATAACCATTGGACAAACGATTCGGTGTACTGTTAGAAATTTTCTTTTCAAGTAAAGTTAAATTATTATTAAGTTTTCATTAAAAAAAGGAAAGAAAAGAAAGAAAAACATTAACCACTAATCTTCATACAGGGGCCTCATGAGCAGGAAGAAACCTATAAATACCTAGGAATAAATGAAGGCTCTGGTATCCAGCATGCAAGCATGAAAGACAAGGTTAGGAAGGAATGTTCGAGCAGTCCTGCAGTCTGAGCTGAATGCATATAATAAGGTGTTGGCCATAAATTCCTTAGCAGTCCCAGTTGTTCTTTATAACTTCAATGTGCTTAACTGGAATATCAGTGAAATAATGAAAATTGACAGAAAAACCCGCAAGCTACTGACTTGTAATAAGATACACCATCCAAAGACAGACGTGGATCGTCTTTACCTTCCCAGAGCTCAGGGAGGACGAAGTTTGATCCAGCTTGAACTTACATACAAAACCACCACAATCGGACTGGCCAAATACCTTGAAGCAACCAACGATTGGATGCTAAAACTTGTTGAAAAACATGAAAGACCTAAAAAAACTTCACTCTATTCTCAAAGAGAGCAAAAACTTCGCTGCTGATCTCTTAGATACCCACCAGATTGAGCAGGCTGAAGGAAATGCACCAACTGCAGCTGCAAAGAAAAGAAAATTAATTGCAAAGCGCATGAAAAATTAGCTAGCAGATGGGAACAGAAACCTCTCCATGGCAAGTATGTGGCCCGTAGCAAACAAGCTGATGTCGACCAGAAACACACGCACCAATGGTTACGAAGTTCAGGGCTAAAAGTAGAGAGTGAATGTTTCATATTAGCTGCTCAAAACTAAAGCTTATTAACCCGGAACTACCAAACCAATGTGATATAAAATGGAGCTCACCCAAAAGGCCGATTCTGTAACGATGAGATTGAAACAATAGACCACCTAATCTCAGGGTGTAGAGCCTTAGCGCCTGCAGAATATAAAGCAAGACATGAAAGAGACGGCTAGTATTTACATTGGACAATATGTCGGCATTATAAAATCAAAACCGCTGACAAATGGTATAAACACCATCCTGAAGTTGTGACTGAGGGAGAAAATGTGTCGAGTCTATGGAACTTCCCCGTACGGACCGACAAGACTATAAAAGCTAATAAACCGGATATTATAATAAAAGATCAGACAAAAAAGATGTGTTTATTAATTGACATGAGTATTCCTTGCGATCACAATATAGCGGCGAAAGAATTTGACAAGATTACTAAATATAAAGACTTGTTAATAGAAATTGAAAAACTGAGGCATCTCAAGGCGACTACAGTACCAGCAATTGTAGGATCTCTAGGAATGATAAAAAAAGGTACTGAAACCTATTTGAAAGTGATTCCAGGCTTGCCATCCCTACAGGAAGTGCAGAAAAGCGTATTAACTGGAACGGCTCATGTACTGAGAAGAGCATTATCGTTGTGTAAACAACATCCATCCATGAATTTATTTATTTATTAATTTTTAAATATACATTTTATCTGTGAATTTCCGCGTGTAATCTGGGAATGCATACAATGAGCTTCTCTGCCCTAGATGTATGGAAAACACTCGGCGAGAAACTGAAGAAAATTTGAAGAAAGAAGGTAAAACACATAATAATAATAATAATAATAATAATAATAATAATAATAATAATACACTCAAAAGATACCAGGAACCCTTCTAATGGGTTACAGCATGTAAACCTATGGCCTATTTCCAGCCAATGTAGGCCACTAGCCCAGAAGGAATATAAGGGACGCCACGACAATATAGCCAGGCTTGTCCATTGGACACTTTGCAACAAGTATGGAATTGACAAAGCAAAAAATTGGTACGACCACAAAATTGAAGGCATCGTCGAAAATAGAAATGTAAAGATCCTGTGGAATTTTATGATTCAGTGCGACCATGAGATTGAGAATAGGAAGCCAGACATAGTCTTAATTGAGGAAGAAAAGAAACTATGCTGGATCATAGATATGACATGCCCAGCTGACAACGAGGTATACGATAAGGAAAAAGAATAGTCGAGAGATATGACAGGTTAGCTTGGGAAGTTAAGTAGTTGTGGTCGATGAAAAAGGTAGCAGTAGGACCAATTATTGTCGGAGCTCTGGGAACAGTGAACAAAAATCTTGAGAAGTACGTGGAACAAATACGGGCTGCAATAAGGGTGGAGCACTTGCAGGAAACAGCACTGCTTGGAAGCGCTCGAATACTCCGGAAGGTGCTCGAAAACTAAGAGGTGTTACCTTAATTCACTGCTTGTGAACAGCTGAAACCGTAGTACATCTCCAGTGTTAGAAGCTGTGTAAAGGCAATAATAATAATGATAATAATAATAATAATAATAATAATAATGTGATGCATGTGCCTGGTGTACCCTTATCAGACGGGTAGTCATGATGGGTATACTGGGCTTCGTATATTTTACCCCAGTGTCACTTTGATGGCATGCTCTGCTCGCTCACTCAATAATAATAATAATAATAATGATGATGATGATGATGATGATGATGATTGCTTCACGCAAACGAATGTAAAATGGAGGAAATTAGTTACTCAGTTTAAAACATCAAGAAACAGATTTTTCCTAAATTGTAGTTACCAAAAAGTAGCGTTAAATATTTATCGATTAGCCTGCGATATGACAAATCTATCCATTCGAAGAACAAGGAAGTGATATCATGTAAAAATCAACGCTGAACAGGCAGACATCTCTCTCATTGTCACCGTGAATGCTTTAAGGCCATCAAATACATCATCAAAAGCAAAGTGCGTAAAATGGATTGGAGAGGATTATAGATATGTGTTGAAAGATTTCTATACAGCCCTGCTAAACACAAAAATTAACCTCCTTGCACAGGCAAAAGGAGCTAGGAAATCAAGGAAAATTTGAAATAATATAAACCTCCCTGCAACCAAGGAACTATTGAAACAGCGAATACCGCTGAAGGCCCTGCAGCTTAGAAAGTATGATAAAAGAATGAAATGTTATCGACAATACAGGATGCAAAGAAATTTTATAAAACCCAGGACTAGACCGGATTCATAGATTCAAGTTGAATTTTGACAGAATTACAGCAAAAATACGTTGCATCTCTTACTGATGTTGTCCAGAACCCAGAGCAAAAACCTGCCTGGTTGACTGAAGGAACAACATACCTTGTACCAACATCTAAAGACAGAAAAATCCAAATAACTACTGATCAATAACATGTTTCAACATCATCTAAAATAATCTTACATTTATACTAACTGAAAAGATATACGATTTCTTTGAACAGAACTCTACTTTTCCACAAGCGCAAAAAGGTTATAAAAGGAATTCTTATGGTTGCAAAGATCAATTATCCATAAATAAAATGAATGTAGAGAATTGCCGAGCAAAAAGTAAAAACCTGAGTATGGCATGGATAGACAACTGGAAGGCATTTGATAGTATCCTACATAGTTGGCAACTGAAGGCACTTCAGACATATAAGAAATCTCCTGTCATCTCCAAGCTCATATATGATAGCATGGCCAAGTGGAACACAAGTCTCGCTGTAAACCATAGTAATATTATAAGCGAATCTAACAACATCAACATCAAACTAGACATCTTTCAATGTGACTTTCTCTCCCCATTTCTCTTTTGCATGGCACCGATCGCACTCACAAACCACAGAAAAACTCAAATATAACATAAAAGCCGAGGCTGAAATGATTGTAGGTCTGCTTGCTTAGAGCTGAACTGGTGCTAAATAATAAGATATGATTTCCCTAAATTACTGTAAATTTTATATTCTATGTAATAAGTAACAAACACGAACAGATATATTCTCAATGATAATAAGATAAACAGAACGATTTCATTAAAAGAAACTTGGTGCCGTAAATACAATCGTAAAATTCTCCAACTATGAAAATGTTTATTACATTCATCACTTCTAATATATTTGTTACAGCGGTGGCTTTTTCAGCATCAAAACAAGCGGAGGAATCTACCTACTCCATGGATCGATAGATATTTCCATTACTTACGAAATTCTCTATCGAATGAACATCAATGGTAAGAAATATATTTCCATGTTACATAAGCAAAGCATTGCATATATTTGTCTGTGTATATATAAGTCCGTTTGTGTGTGTGTGTGTGTGTGTGTGTGTGTGTGTGTGTGTGTGTGTGTGTGTGTGTTTGTGTGTGCATGTATGTGAGTATGTGTGTGCGTGCGTGTCTGCGTATGAACGTATGTATGTTGTTTACACTTCCCAATTTTATTAGTATTCTTCTTAAAAGGAGGCAACTAGTTTAAAACAAAGAAAAGTGCTACCGCTGGTTTTTCGATCATATATATATTTATTAGAAATCGATCTTTAAGAATAGTCAGCTTACAGATTGTATTGGGTAAAATCCGTGTGTCTCGGTCAGTTTTTTTTAGAATATATTAGCTTCTCTCAATTACCACTGCGACATTTACTGACATAACCAAGAGCTCCAGTAATTATTGATATAAATGTGATTCTACAGTCAAGGTAGAGAGATAGCTGTTGCCGTAGCTGCACATAGATATTCTCCTTCTTGCTGATTTTGCAAGAGATATTTCCATCTTCAGTGCAGTTGACTAACGTCATTGTAACGACTTTTCTTTCACGCCTCAAGTAACTACGTCAGGTTTGTTATTTTGGGGCTTGGTAGAAGTTTTAAAAGAAATGCTCAACTAATATTGACTAGGGAACCGCAAGTCGATATTTATTAATCATGTCGTGGATTGCGAATTATTTGACAGGTGCAGTTGAGTGATGTCATCCGGTATTTGAACACTGTCTGTACTGTTCATAATCTATTGTTTTCATCTTTTTCTTGCGATAGTTTGTCAATATTCTTGTGTATATTTTATGTAAATTTGCAGCTGATATTTTATGTAAATTTGCTAGCTTTGATAACTTTGAAGCGGGTTTTCTTGTTAAACCAGCTCGGTATACCAAATGTTAATATCAGTGCATGTGTTGTATATGCACTGTTGTATATTATTTCGTTACACACTCTTTGTTTCAGTACATTCGAATATATATTTTCATTAATACCTATGTCTGTACACGTTATGTACAAAAGGGAAGCTCGGAGATAGGCCGGTGATGCAAAAGTTCGAGAAACGGCTTTACCACTTCCACTTGTTAAATATCAATATTTATTTTGATCATCTCTGTATCAACGGAAAATGTAATTAAATAAATTTACTTTGCAGTACACTATAGAATCCGGGCATAAATATTTCGATCGTGAACAGAATACATATATATTTCTTTATTACCCACAAGGGGCTAAACATACAGGGGTCACACAAGGACAGACAAAGGGATTAAGTCGATTACATCGACTCCAGTGCGAAACTGGTACTTTATTTATCGACCCCGGAAAGATGAAAGGCGGAATTTGAACTCAGAATGTAACACCTATTTCTTTATTACCCACAAGAGACTAAACATAGAGGGGACAAACAAAGACAGACATAGGTATTAAGTCGATTACATCGACCCCGATGCGTAACTGGTACATAATTTATCGACCCCGAAAGGATGAAAGGTAAAGTCGACCTCGGCAGAATTTGAACTCATACGTAATACCGCTAAGCATTTCGCCCGTCGCGCTAACGTGTCTGCCAGCTCGCCGCCTTAAATAGAAGGCACACATTACTCTTTATCTTTTATTAAACTTTTAATACTTTTGATATATATTTAAAATAATATAAATTAAATTAATTTTATGTATTGGCTTATGTTTTTCATTGTTTGATTTGCCTAATAGTGGTTTTATCTCTAATTTAATACAATATATATATATATATATTTCTAATTACTGATGTGTTTACAGTGTTATGTATTTGAGTGGGGATTTAGGAAGTATAGACTTTTTCTGTTGGCTTGCTGTATGTTTGTTTCGTGGGAGCTTTCCTTTCTTGTTTCTTGTTACATGAGTGTATGTGATGTTGTGTATAGTTTGTGTAATGTGAGTAGTGTTTTCTTTTAATTGGACTTCTAATATATATTGCATTAATTATGTTGTTGTAAGTTATCAGAGGCTAATTGAATAGGATGTGAATGCGCGCCATAGTTGAAATGTTTCTTGCAAAACAGTGTTGTGCGCCCAAGTATTGTCATTATGCAAAGTTTCATATTTTAAATCATACGTAATGCACTAATTAATACTGATATTCTTTCCACCCTCATGATCCACTCCGGATATATTTGAAATTTAAGGTTTAGTACTTTGATAGCTTTTCTACTAAGTTATATTTTACTAAGCAATATTTGCTCGAGAATGTGTTGTGATATCTATCAGCGTGCCTTTGTTTCTTTCCCAGTTCTTTATCATTATGTTCGTCTTCTTATTACGCTTCGTCTTGTGGTAGTTGTTACTTTGGACAACTTTATTCCAGATTATTGTGGCCAGGTCATTGTAATGTATTGCATTCGGTACATGCGTGAACGAGGTCTTGTATGCATTCACATCGAAGCGTTGGTATATTGCGGTTTGGTAAAGACTGGGAAACCGGGGAAAATGTAGTCAATCATTTCATAGTGCCTTTTGCATATCCTATATTTTGTGTCAGGATCCGTTTCAAGATTATATTTCAATACGTGTTTATCTAGGAGTAGTCTTTTTGTTTCTGAGTTTAAGCAGAAAAGAAGAGATTGACACTAGCTGCAGAGTGAGAGACATTCAAAGCCAAAATAAAGACCATAAAACTATATCGGTTTTTATGAGACATGTCTATTTGCATTTATAACTGAAGAAGTTTCATGGAATCGTTTCTGACTCCTTTTCCTATATGTATTTTCATTGCATACGTATTTTTCAAACATTTTGTATATAACCACAATCTGAAATTGAACTGTTTTAATAAAAAAAAACATTCTTTCATTTCAGATACTGAGGAAAGAGTCGCAGATAGGTTGGATGTCTACGCATATTCATAAGAGGTTCTGTATTATTGCTGAAAATATGTATAGTAATACACACATACATAAATAGATACATGTATACACGCATTCAAACTTTTATAGATGCATTCATACATTACAAAAAACCATTCGTACGTTCATATATACATACAAACGTGCATACATACATACATTCATACATACATAGTACATACAAATATATATATATATATATATATATATATGTATGTATGTATGTATGTATGTATATACATACATACTTTGTAGCAAAGCAACAAGAACATCACAAAAATATCACAAAAAAGAGCTACTCAGTCTTTTACGTTACCATTCGTCGGGCAATTGTGATCAAGAAAATTGATCACAACTACCCGACGAACGGGAACGTGAAACTCTGAGTAGCTCTTTTTTGTGATATTTTTAGATGTTTTTGCAGTTTTAATATTAAAGCATATTACTGTATCTTCGGTATTCCACTACAGTTTTCTTCTCACCTCTTTTCACATTAATGTGTTTACTAAGATATATATACATATATGAATATGTGTGTGTGTGCGTTTATGTGCATATGTGTATGTACAAATACAAACACAGTCACACATGTATCTTTAACAAAAATATTATCCACATTGATCTTGAAGTCTCTGGATTCAAAACCATCATCGGACACTGGCACATTTGTGTTTATCTTGGCCTTATATATCTCTGATCAATTAAAATATTCTGACTAGACGTGATCCTATTGAATGAGGAGTATGTTGTAGGGTCGGTTGCAAAACAAATATATCAAGGAATATTTTTGATATCAAATGTGTTATTGTTCACTATACTGTGATGCATGTCGAAATTTGTAATCAAGCGAGTCCTTTTAGTTTATTGGTTTCAGGTTTTGTGCCTGTGTTTCTTCAACTCATAGAGGTATGTGGTGGGTGAAAGTATTTGTTGCTCGGTGCATGTATCACTAAGGTTCATTTCCATCTTTTTTGAAGGGGACAGGAATTCATGATTTATTTTTTACTTTCGGAAATGTGAAAGTTATAGTAAAGAGTTTAGACTATGTTCATTAACGCTTGTCAGTTTTTGAGTGTTCACAAAACAATATCAATGTGTAAAATAGTTTAATTCAGCAGGGTAAAATATACGAGGTTGTAGATTGGTTTAAGACGATCCCAAACAAAAAGAATGCCTTTCCTACAATTTTACACCAAAGATTATTACGCATCAATAACAAAACCTAAGCTCAGCATTGCCACAATTACACAAGGACAATAACTACAATAAACGACACAGAAACAAGCAAGGAAATCCCTTCTCTTCCTCAACAATGTTTTCTCGATGAAGAAAAACTTTAAAGAAACATTTGAGCTAAGTATTGACTGTAAGACGAAGTGACATCGACGGCTTTTACATATTAGCAAACTTTCAGAGAAAATTCCATTCTCTACAAGGATTACGGTCTATTCCTGCCAAGAAACTACGGCCAACAAAAATGGATAAATTAAGGAAAGGGCTACATCAAGTATTCGGAAACCGTAGGCGTGTTCTTTGCAGTAAACACACACAAATTTAGCCATCTTCTCGACGCTACACTTGACTTAGCATCCAATGCATATAAACTTAAAAAGATTAAAAGCAAGTTCAATGTCTACGCAGGTAATCCATACACTGCTAAAAGCATTGTTAAAAACATTGTATAGAAGATATCTCCAAGAGACGTTCGTCTTTATCCTCCATCAAAATAAGAACTCCATATAACGAAGCTCTCAATTACACTGATTGTAAGGTAAAAGTACCATATAAGAGCGCACCTATAATAAATAAAATATCATAAGAATGGAATAAAGGAAAATTATCTTCTTCAGCCTATCCATCACGAAACCATAAGCCATTAGCCATATAATTCTTCAGAATCTTTAGAATACACTTCCCCTCTGAACAAAAGTATCACACATTGCTTTACAAAAATAACATTAGAATATTATATTCCACGTCTATTAATTTCGAAAACATTGTAGTCAATTGCAACCACAAAATTTCTGAAGGTATAACCTAAACTCACACACATAGCAGCAACAATTGAAAATCTCTCCTGTCTTCTGATAAGAAGTGATATTGCCTATGGCTCAACTGTAGCCATGAACATGCAATGTTCGACATATATAAAGTGTACAGCAGGCCTGTTCAAGATAGGATACAACCAAAATACTATTCGCAAATCAAACGAAAAAATATCGGTATTAAACGAAATTATGTGTAAAATAATGATATGCCCGATATCATATTTAGTCATGAATTTCGTAAACAAAACTTTGAATTTGTTTCTTCCTGCAATCACATCTTCAAAATAATAAAGCCCTTCAAACCAATAGTTATATTCAACCTTCTGAATATGAAAATATCTTACGTACTTTTCTCTACCTATTTAACCACAATCTATAACTGAAGAATGAATCTAGCTTATAAGTTGTTCTAATTTTGCATATGTATACACACACACACACACACACACACACACACACATGTATATATATATATATATATATATATATATATATGTATTGCTCTGTATTAACATTGCGCATACAATAAATCCTTAAGAAGTTATCTCCCTAAAGCACGAGGGTTACATATTTTGAAGTAGTAACCAAATAACTACTACAACTCAGAAAGCTGCTCATCTAACATTTACACTTACCTTCATACATTTGTGGGGCTTAAATCTCAAGATAAACAAATTTCAACTCTAACTATACCTTGAACTCGAGTTGATACTCGTTATCACAGAGTCTTCTATGTTTGACTGTTAACCTCCTCATTATAGTCTCTCTTATTGATGAGTAATAACCTTTGGTGTAAAAACCCATGGAAAGGGCATAAGCCTCATCTATTCCTCCGTATGTGTGATACTCGAGAGGCAGTACAGAGCTGCTTTTTTGTTTCCGGCGAGAATTTGTCTATGTCTTTAACCATGTTCGAAGAGATGACATGTCTGCCGAATAGGTTGTTATTGAATCTGGGTTTGTCCTCTAACAATTGACATGTGGTGAGAAATTAGCTAAACGATTCAACTTTACACCTACATTCATCAATTTATACACTTTAAAGCACAGTTTAAACTGTTTTTCTAAAACTTCGCACATCATATCACAAGACTTACCGGTTTGATTGTTAATATTAGCGACAACAAGTAAAGAGATATGTTGAACAACTACACTTTACACCTATTTATACCTTTTTCAGAACATTTAAAAGACTACATGACCTCTTCTTTGATATATTTAAATGAGCACACTTAATTACGTGGAATTAGATGCTAAACTTAAGTCTCATCTATGACATTCACTTTCCGGAAACAAAAGGATAAATGGGCGATTTATCAAAGTAAAATCGATAACTAAACAAGTCAACATTTTACAAAAGTCAACACAAGTAGTCTACAACTAAACCACATTTACTGACCTACTAATTTTTTCGCCGATAATGAGTGTTTATTTAAAATATCCCGTTAAATAAACACTCATTATCGCTATGGGCTCCGTGTGGGCAGTCATCTAAAAGTTTTTGTGCATCTTGATGCTGACATACGTTCCTTGTTTTTTCTGATGAGAAGACGGCATAATGCACCCCTTATTCCTTCGAAATTAGGAATATGCAGCCTTCGAAACATATGTCGAAAATAAAGGAATTTTGTTAATTTGTCGTTCAACTCCATTCTTTCATTTATTTGTATTAAAAAAAAACACACAAATTTCCACACGATAGCACGTGATCTCTGCCCTAGGCATGTAGCTTCAACTGTGTTTTTCTGACGTGAATTTGCTACCCAGGTATCGGTTAACCGAATTATCCATAAGATAATTCATTCAACTACTCAATTATATATATATATATATATATATATATATATATATCTTATTGTATTTTCTTTTACTTCATTTAACAATTAAACTGCAGCCATGTTGCTGCACTGCCTAGTATAATTTTATATCGATTTTTCGACAAATGTAATTACATTGTTATAATCCTGTCACGTATGGAATTGTTTAATTTTCGGGGATGTAAACACACCAGGTGGTGCTATTAAGTTAGACATGGCCTGGGCCAATAATGGCCGAAACCTATCAAAGTATCAAAGTATAACACCAACATCGGTTATCAAGCGATGGTAGTGAGGGGACAAATCAGACATATATATGCACAAACACAAACTCACACACACACACGCACACACACACACACACACACACACACACACACACACACACACACATATATATATATATATATATATATATATATATAAGACGGGTTCTATTCCGTTTCCGTCTACCAATCCCACTCATAATAATTTAGTTGGTCAGATTAGTTGCCCAAGGACGAGTGGGACAGAACTTCATGCCATGTGTTTTGGAAGCATGCTTCTTGCAACGCAACCACACCTACACTTCGGATAATTTACTCACTCTATTTATAAATATAGGTGTGCGTCTTATTCCTGACGTTTGGACATTAATACAACTTACGTATATGAATGTATATATTCATGCATATATACATACCTACATACATACACACACACACATATATATATGATTTTTTTCAGAATGAGATAAAGAAACCAAGGCTGTGAAGATTTTAAGACATTTATGAATATGACTTACAGATGTTGCCAGGATATTTATTATATCCCTTCATCGGAGACGGCGTGAGAGAATAGTTAAGCAATAGATAATTTAGATAAAATACGAAATAGAGAGTGAAATGGAGGAATGAAAATGGATGTTTGATATGCAGGGATATTCCATTTGTAGATCCATTATTTAATCAGAATCGTATACATATAGGATTCGAATACCTTGTGAGTAAATTCCAATAGTATTTAAATTTGGTCATTGTAAATTCCAGTAGTATGAAGGGATATAATAAATATCCTGGAAATAGCTGTAAGACCTATTTATAAATGTTCTAAGATCTTCACAGCCTTGGTCTTTTTATCTCATTCTGAAAGAAACATTTTTTATATATACACATACTGATATATGACCTACGTTGGACTCCTTATTCGCGTAATCACAGAACCTGGAGCTTAACTATGGGCTATCCATAGTAATTATTCAGCATTAGCTGACACATTTGTATCTTATAGACACCATTACCTCGCATGACCTCTCTCTCTCTCTCTCTATTTCTGTCTCTCTCTCTCTCTTTCTTTCTCTTTCTCTCCCTATATATATATATATATCTTTTTATATATATATACACATATATATATATAGGCTGTGGCTGTATGGTAACTAGCTATAGGCGCAGGCGTGGCTGTGTGGTAGTAGCTTGCTTACCAACCACATGGTTCCGAGTACCATAGGCAAGATTATTCTACAATATCCTTGGGCCGACCAAGGCCGTGAGAGTGGATTTAGTAGACCGAAACTGAAAGAAGCCCGTCGTATATATATATATATATATATATATATATATATATATATATACATGTGTATATATGTTTGTGTGTCTGCGTTTGACCCCCACCATCGTTTGACAACCGAAGCTGGCGTGTTTACTTAACGGTTCGCCAAAGAGACTGATTGAATAAGTACTAGGCTTACAAAGAATAAGTCCTGGGGTCGATTTGCTAGACTAAATGCGGTGCTCCTGGCATGGCCACAGTCAAATGACTAAAACAAATAAAACAATAAAAGAATAAAAGAATATATATATATATATTTATATATTTATCTATATTTTGTTTCAGTAATTTGACTATGGCCATGTGGAGCACTAACGTTTGATGAGCAAATCGATCCCAGGACAATTCTATGTAAGCCTAGTACGTATTCTATCGCTGTCTTGTGTCGAACAGCTAAGTTGCGAGAAGTAGGAATTAGGTGATTGGGAGTACAAAACGGACACAAAAACATTCACAAACACGCACACACAAACACACAAACACACAGAGACACAGACACACAGACACACACAAACACATACATATATACTCATTTATATATATATATATATATATATATATATATATATATATATATATATATATATATATATATATATATATATATACGACGGGGGTTCTTTCAGTTTTCGTCTCCCGAATCCGGTCTCAAGGATTTGGTCCGCCTGAGGCTACGGTAGAAGATACTTGCCGGAACGATGTGGAAGGTAAACCAGCCACTTACCACACACCAACTCCTGCGCCTATATATCCGTACGTACATATATACATACATACATACATATATATATATATATATATATATATATATATATATATATATACATAATTTTTGTGTGTGTATGTATCACACGAAGACACACACACACGCACGCACACACACACACACACACACACACACACACACACACACACACACACACACACACACACACACACACACACACACACAGAATTTCCATTCCTGAAATTTTAAACTTTTTCAGCTGAGACATTTATTTCAACGAAATTTCTAAGCCCCTTCACTGTTATAGCCCCTGATTTCAATGCACTTATGGCGATGAAGCTATTTCGTGGAGATCCTATGGGTCCTCTAATGCTCAAGTATCTAGAGCCCTTGTCACAGCCACTTTCAATTTACATCTCTAAACCGGAAGCTCCCGTTGTTTTGATGTCCTTTGGTCATTGCACTCTTAAAGTAATTCCAGCTTTCCTAATGGTCAGATTCTCTTGGATTGGATATAATGACCAAAACCATCTCCCAGGTGCCAAAAAAGCTTCATTCCTTTTCTTTGCTCCTGAACACTCTGGGAATAATCTTTGTATAAATTTGCTCCTGGGAGATCTTCACTCAAACGTCTACGACAGTTATCCCACCAATTCCAACCTGTATGCTTAGGCATACAACGGTTTTCATCCATCTCCTCCCACACCTCTCATCGCCTTTCACATCTCTTCTACCGTCCTTGACCCTTTTGCCGCAACCATATACTTACACGATATAATCCATAAACAATTCGAAGCGTTTTTACTCAATTTCACGGAGAATTTACATCCTACTAGCTACTCAGCTGTTTGAAATAGTGTGTATTAGGGTGCTTTCAAATTCCTGCTACATCCTAAGTTTGGAATATAAATAAATAAAATTGGCGGGACCGCTTGTCAGATCCCTTGTATTACTATAATTAATTAACAATAATCTTAGCAGTTATAACTATCTCCCTTAAAACAAAGTCACGAAGTTTCTGGAATATATCACTTACATTACTTTTTGGAACATTGGATATCAAACACATAAATGAATCCGGGCATTCACTGGCAGACTTCGATATCTGCTCTCCCAAAGTTGTTTTTCTTGCTTTTGTTTTTCATGCCCCTTTTGTTGCACGTATTCTACACCATATTTGGCACTACTTTACTGGTTCTGAGACGAAATATTTTCATAAATGGTAAAATATCTATATATAAAGATAATAATTTAGTGAGATGGAAGAGCTATTTAAATCGACTTTAGAATTCTATTAGCACTTGTTAGTTCTATAGATTCCATTTCTCTTGACAGTAGGTGATGTATAAAGTCAAGGCGTTCAGTGACCACCTCACGTACTGCACTTCACAAAAACCCCTACTTCTAAGAATTATCCCATATGTCAATTCTTACTATTGGTGACTATATTATTCCACCATTTTAAAACTTTATTCCTCTCATTTGCATAGTTTCAAATTTCGGCGCAAGTTCAGCAATTTGGGGGAAGGTATTAAATCGATTATATCGACTGATACTTAAGTAATCGATCGCGAAATGATGAAAGGCAAGGTGGACCTCAGCAGATTTAGAACGTATAAACTTACGAAATGCAACGAAGTATTTGGTCGCTGCCATGTCATCGCCTTATTTGTTTGATAATTGTTTAATTTTTTTTTGGTCATCCATAAGAACATTAAGAACACCTTTCGATACCTCGCACTCTTATATACCGTAATTACATTTGACTTGCTAAACAAAATACACACCTTATGACAGTGATCTTTTTGTTCCTTATCTGCATTCGAATCTCATTTAGCTTTCAATATTATAATAAATACAGAAATTATAAATGAAGCTCTATTTCCATGGTAATTCACACTCTCTGTTTTACATTCTCTATTTAAACGCTTATTATTTCGACGTCGTAACATTACTAACTTCAATAGCGCCAGCATTTCTTACATGCTGGCTGTATTTTTTTAATTCTCATCTACTATTTCATGGTTGTATATTTTTCAATATACGCGTGCATGCGCAGATGCACTTTATTTGTTTTAAGTTTATTTTTCTATTACAGGTTGAAGTATATATGTTTTAAATATTTGCGAACTTAAGTGAATTCTCTGATGTGTTAAAGGCATTTTATAAAAACTCTTTAAAATTATGTTTTCATCTAACCGACTTGTTGAGGCTTATTTCAATATCTTGAATATTCTATAGCGTTTTCTGATCCATTGAAATGTATTCTTTTGCACAAATAAAAATCTTATTGAACGATATTTGTTTTTGGAGTTAATATTGGCATTTATATTACAAAACTCGTAATGGTGGCATCAGCGTTGACTTGGCGAATTTCTGTATGTTTTCGACATTCACTCTGGATTCGTAATTTTCATAAACATTCTTGAAACATGAAATTAAACAGGACAGTCTCGGTGGCAACGCATTTTACATGAATTCTTCTCAAGGCCAATCTGCGGCTACACAACAACATTTAAATGAAATTCAATTTTGGCGATCAACCTTCTACTATATATTATATATATATATGACACACGACAAAATCCCCTCCAGTCACATAACGATAACAAATTCTTATCTCCACTATTTTGTGTATTGCTCAACAAACCTATACATGTATAGTGGTTGAAAGCAATCAGCATAGAAAGAGAGAGAGAGAGATAGCGAGAAAGAGAGAGATAGAGAAAAAGAGAGAGAGAGAGATAAAGAAAGAGAGAGTTTAGATATAAAAGAAATCGTGCTGAACCCCGACATTGTTGTTTATCACGCAGCTTTGCAATATGTTACAGTCGACACATTATGTCATTGTTTTGATGAAAATTTTCATTGCTTCAAAAAATATTGGTCAAGTTTAATAGAATTTAATACGTACTCAATGCATGAAATGTTACTGATGAACCCAAGTCACAATGAAGCACCCTCGACAGGAGTTAGCTGAGAAGCCGCCAGATAGGGAGACGTTTTATCTAGTATATCACCGTGATCACCGTGACCGTCCAGGCTATCAGATGTTGCTACACATCGCTGGTCACAATGCGCTTCGCATTGTTTTAGCCTTAAAATGACGCCACCCCGCTGGCTAAGCGAGCAAGCCAACAGAAGAAAGAGTGAGAGAAATTTGAGGAGAAAGAGTACAGCAGGGATCGCCACCACCCAACGGCCAGAGCATCGTGGAGCTTTAGGTGTTTTCGCTCAATTAACTCTCACAACGGTCTGGGAGTCGAAATCGCAATCCTACAACCGCAAATCCGCTGCCCTAACCACGGGTCCATTGCACCTCCACTTTTGATAGTGTTTTGTGTATATATATATATATATATATATATATATATATATTGTTATATATTGTTATAATAAATAATAAGTGGATGTAAACACATGAACAAAATAAGAATAAACTAAAACAACAACAAAAACAAATTACATGAACGTATATAAACAGAAGATACAAATATTACAGGCATCCCCCCACACTAAATAAACATAGACGCACATAGAGATATAGGCATGCGCAAATGAAGACATACCATAGAAATACAAAATGACTGACGGTTAGTAAGGAGAGACACAAATAAGAAAGAAGAAAACAAAGGACCACTGATGCGGTCACAGGAGTGTGACGAAAGAACTCTGGCCGAAATAAGATTAAGATTAACGTAAAAAATAAATAACACTAAGGCAAAATAAGACCAAATATATAGTGGGTGGTTTTATTGGCTAAAGTGTCAAAATGACCACTCCGAAATATAACAATATCTGTTTCAACACACGACTTCACAAAAGAAATCTTGCACAACAAATATATATATATATATATATATATATCGAGAGACAGAGAGACAGAGAATTTATTAAAAAAAACAAAAGACGAAGACGAGTGTGTAAACAACAAACAGATGTATTAGTTGAACGCTCGGGAATTGAGAATTTGTTTAACGTTTCGAGCTTAAGCTCTTCGACAGAAAGGAACATAGAAATAAACAGGGAGAGATAATTTTCATAATGTTAGTGGCTAGCGATCTTTCATATCGAATGCCATATATATATACATACATATATATATATATATATATATATATATATATATATATATATGTATATATATATATATATATATATATATATATATATATATATATATATATATATATACACATTTATATTAATAAACATATATCATCATTATCATTATCATCGTTCAACGTCCGCTTTCCATGCTGGCATGGCTTGGATGGTTTGACATCACATCTGATGCTGCTTAGGCCCAACTTTTCTTCCAAGGCACTTACACTCTGTGGAGTATGCACATTGATATTACACAGCCAGCTGAGCATACTGGCTTCATTCCTTGCAAGCTTACGCATATTCTCAGCAATCACGGCCCATGTTTCACTGCCATGTAGCATGGCTGTTCGTACACATGCGTCTAATTTTTATATATGTACACATACATTGGGTTGGCAACTAAGTTCCAGCCGCCTTTTTAAATTTTGGAATCTATCTTCTTTGAGAATTCTATTTTTGAATTATTTAGGAATCTATTTCTTTCTCGTTAATTTTAGTTAATTTTGTTTATTTTCACTTCATTAAGATGGAATGCCAAGTAAAAAATACGAGTATTTTTGACACCTCCTACATTTTGCTTTTAATGAAAGTTCTAAGGCCGCAAAAGCTGCTCGCGACATGTGTGCTGTGTATGGAGAGGGTGCCATAGCTGAAAGAACTGCTTGTGATTGGTATTCCAAGTTCAAAAATAGAAATTGTGACCTCAACGACGCACCTCGTTCCGGCCGTACAGTTGAGTTCGATGAAGAGTGATTAAACCACCTTTTGCACGAAAATTCTCGTCAAACGACAAGGGAGCTGGCAGAGAAAATCGAATGTTCTCACGCTGCTATAGAGAAGCATCTTCACTCTATGGGAAAGGTTCAGAAGTATGGAGCATAGATTTCGCATGCTTTAAGTGATAACAACAAAATTCAACTAGCCAGAATCTCCGCTGGTTTGCTTGATCGTCACCGCTCAACTCATGGACGCAAGCAACGATTTCTTTAGCGAATCGTTACTGGCGACAAAAAATGGTGCCTGTACAAGAATATGAATCGACACCCCGAGTGAAACAAGATCTTCATCCGTGTAAAACGATGTTGTGCGTATGGTGGAACTGGGAAGGCATTTTCCATAACGAATTGCTTGAACGGAACCAAACGGTCAACGCGGAACTCTATGTTCAACAGATGGAACGACATAACATGGCTATTCTAGAGAAAAGGCCTAATCGCAGCATGGAGTTCTTCTGCTGCACGACAACCCCCGCCTTCTCATTCTCAATACGACTAAGGAGGTCATTCAAACGCATTGCTGGGAAGTGCTGCCACACCTTCTGTACTCTCCTGATTTGGCACCAACAGATTTCCACCTCTTTCGGTCTCTTTCAAATGTTATGCGCGGAGTTTCGTTCAAAACTGATGCAGAATTGAGAGCCTGATTGGATCAATTTTTCGAGTCGAAAAATACCAACTGGGTATTGAAAATCTTGTTGAACGTTGGGAAGAAGTTGTAAGCAACAAGGGTGAATACATTATTGATTAATTAATTGTCATTTTGTTATTAAACACATTTAAATATTGTATGCACAGAATATGATTAAATATTGATAAATATTAAATATCAATACTATTATTTTCTAAATATTCTGAAAAGACTTACCGGTAATAATAATAATAATAATATTAATAATAATAATAATAATAATAATAATAATAAGAAGAAGAAGAAGAAGAAGAAGAAGAATAGCTACAATAATGATAGTAATAATTAGGAACAGTATCGGAAGGCATCAAGAGTAATATAAATGAAATTGGACGATTCTGCCTCGTAGAACTGTAACAAAAGAGTTACTTCCTTGGCACGTCCAGAATAATCAAGAATAATAAGCTAAAAAGCACGAATAGCATCGTATCGTAGGTTGCAGGTAGTAAGCCTGCTACACATGCAAGACTCCAGGTGCTCCCACAAAACCTGTGTTAAAGAGGAGATAATAATAATGGGAATGCATCAACAGTTAAAGAAGCAACATGGCAGAGTATTTGGTAAAGAGTAAACAATACCTCCTGCAGGATGCTGGTAATGCAGAACGGTGGAACACAAAAGGACTTGAGAGAGCTCATGAATTCCGATGAAAAGCAGCCATTAAGAGAGGAGAAACCCTACACCATATGGAATTACATGGTCAGTTCGAATTAAAAGACAAGGAAGCATCATGGAGGTGGCTTAAAAAAGAATGTTGAATGTCTAATCATCGCTACCCAGGACCAGGCGTTGAATACTAAATCAGTGAAAAACAATATATACCACACAAATGCAACGGACCTCTGCAGAAAGTGTGAGAAGGTCGAAAGTGTGATTCTCATTGTTAGTGATTGTGAAAACAACAAGCGTAGACATGACAAGGTAGCCCAAAACCTCCTCTGGCTACTATGCCGTAAGTATGGGAATGAGTTTACGTTGGCTTGGCACTAACATACACCGGAAAACGTAATGGACGAAAAGGGGAAGGCAAAAGTTATCTGGGCCTTTGACTTCCAGATAGACAGGTGTTAGATCACCGAAGATCGGATATTGTAACACTTAGGATTCACAAAAAAAGAGCGGTTGTGCTAGGAGATGTACATATCCTCATGAAAGAAAGAGAAAAGGTTGATATACATGAAGACCTGAGAATTGAAATCGCGAAGATTCGTGAGTCAAACATAAATGTTATCATTATTGTCATCGGAGTATTGCAACCAATCTGAACAAACCCTACAGCCTAGTATTGCCAAAGCCAGCATTACTTGGACCTGTACGCATGTTGCGCAAAGATCCTTGTTGGGACTTGACAAACAGTACAAACTCCATTAGACACAATATCTGACACAAATATAGACGCAAAAATAAGTGACACAGGTAGATTATATGTACCAATAAAAAGAGGGGAAGAGAACTGAGTGGATGCGAACAAAGCAATAGAGAAGAAAGCAACATAGCATGCTATCTAAAACGTGCCACAGAATCGCGATTATTGGGAGTAAGAAGGTCAGACTTGTGTGGAATGGATAATTGCTAAAATAAAGCATTGTACCAGAAATTGAAAATGAATGAAACTGTAAATAGGTGGATAAAGAAAAGAATGCATGGACAATTTCTTTGGAATGTTGAAGATAGACAGTCAGAGAAAAAAAGATGGCTATCTATGACTAAAATTGATTTAAAATTGGATACGGAGGCTCTAATCTGTGCTGATGCCCAACAGCAACCAATAAGAATCAGTTAAATAAAATACAGAATAGGCAACACATCAGCAAGTGATAAGAACAGAACGCCTGGAGAAAATGGTGAAACCGTATGGCATACTACCTTTTAATGTACGCCATTAGTCCAGAAAGGATATCGCAGACGTCCTGACAACGTAGCAAGGATTGCCCATAGGACACTTTGGAATATGTATGTACTTGACAGAGCAAAAATGTGGTACGAACATAAACCCGAAGGCTTCATCGAAAATGATAATACAATGATCCTGTGGGATTTTATAATTCAGTACAACCATGAGATACAAAATTTGAAACCAGACATAGTTTACACTGAGAAATAATGCAAGTGATGCTGGATCATAGATATATCATGCGCAGACGAGGTATACGATAAGGAAGGAAGAAAAGTCAATAGATATGATAGGTTAACTTGAGAGGGTAAGCAGCTGTGTCGCTAAAAAGGCTGGTAGTATTACCAATACTTGTCGAAGCCTTGGGGAAAGTGAGTAAAAATCTTGAGAATTACATGGAATAAATAAAGGCTGCAATACGGGTGGAGTACTTAAAGAAAGCAGCACTAATTGCAATCGCTCTAATACTTAAGTTGTTGCACTGAAAAAAGCCACACTGTGGTACATCTCCGGCGTTTGAAGCTGAGCAAAGACAATAACATAATAATATAATAATAATAATAATAATAATAATAATAATAATAATAATAATAATAATAATAATAATAATAAAAAATACAACAACGATTATAACTGAACTGTAAATGAACTAATCAAAATACTCATAAAAACAAGAAAAATAATGACGGCAATTAGGATGAACCGCCCAAAACATGACATGTATATAAAACAATCTTAGTGAATAGAGGGCCTAGACAGCTAGAAAAGTGTTACAAAATAACCACCATAGGACTACAGAAATACCTACTTCAGAAGCATGGAAAACAAATAAAATAGCCACAAAATATGGCCAAAACAAAAGATAGTTTTCTGGCATTAAGGAAGATGACAAATACAGATGTCATAGTACCTAACACCTATGAAGAAAAATTAGAAAGCGCAAAAACTGTAAAACAACTGAAATTTGAACTAAATCTAGTACAGCAATGGATCGTTATAAAACGATGTCAAGAATAGGACTTCATATCAAATACTGGGTCAAACTAAATGGAAAAGAAATAGACAAAGCAAAATTCGAACAATGGCTGAGAAATTCAGGACTCATAACAGACTGAAGGATTTTTAATTGCAGCACATGATCAAAGCCTTCCCGAAATCACCAACAACATATAATGAAAAGAAATACATGTGCCTGGAAAATACAAGGGCCTGGAAATAAAGGTAACTCGAATGTGGAGCGCCTAAAAGCAGAAACAATTCCTACTATAGTAAGTGTGGCAGTCATGATAAAATATATTCAGATATAATCATAACAAAAACACTAGGACTTACAAGTATGTAATAGAAAGCGACTAGCGCTACTACGCACCGCACACATCCGACGTAAAACACTTTCAATACAATGAAAATAAGAGCACCACAACAACCCACAGAACATACCCAAGTCACTCACATCTGCACTCAGTAGTGCAGTGAAAACCCATGATAAAATTAAGACTACTACTACTACTACTACTACTACTACTACTACTACTACTACTACTGCTGCTGCTGCTGCTGCTGCTGCTGCTGCTGCTGCTTACTACCACTACTACTACTACTACTACTACTACCACTACTACTACTGCCACTACTAGTACCACTACTGACGATGATGATGAGGAGGAAGACGATGACAATAATGATGATAATCGCTTGGAGTTATGTAGAAAGCTAGGATTTGAACGAACTAATCAGTGGTATGAATACGACCCTAGTAAAGTACTACCAATTGGTAAGTACAAATTACGGGACTTCAACATTAATGGAAGCGAGATGGCCTGATCTGGTAGTATTAGATAAAGAGAATAGAAAGTGTCAGATAATTGTCTTTGCTGTCCCAAATGATGAAACGCTTATTATGAGTGATATAGAAAACTTAACGAAGTACTTGGACCAAGATATTGAATTACAGAGACTATGGAAAGAGCGGGTAAAATGTATCCCAGTAGTTATAGTAGTTATGGGAGCTATTCCTGAAAATCTGAACAAATGGATAGAGGGCATAGTCGTAAAACCCAGTTTCGTACAGATGCAGAAAACAGTGTTACTAGGGACAGTTAAGATATTTATGGAAGGTTCTTGATATCTAAGATTACTTGTTGTAACCCAATATGAGGGGTCTTGGCAGCTAAGGCTACTTTTTGTAGCGCTTTGTTGGGATTCTTTTCTTTTCCGACACTCTAATATGTTCATTGTATACGGAAATGATAATAAAATATTTTGAAAATGAGAATATCTGAAATAAACTCGACTACTCACACAAATGAGAATATCAAAAATGAACCCAATCGCTCACAAACATTAAATAAAAACAATCTAAAAATAATCCAGAATCCTTATCGTGTACTAGATCGATCTCTAATCAGTTTGTGGCAGTTTTGAGGTCAAAAATCTCTGGATGATTCATCCGAATCCATCCATCAGTTCAACAAAGAAACACGTCTAAAATCAATACCACTACCTTAAACTTGGGTAATAGCAATTGGAGCATTGAGCATGATAAAGGAAAAAACATATGAACAAAATCCGTAGAAGCTAAACCTGCTTTCTTAACAATACACGCTGTGTAAAATATAGACCAGCTAGGAAGATGTCACATCCTACTAAATACACTATAAATCCAATAATACAACCGAAACAGGCAACCCACAGATACAAGACACACTCTATACAGCATTTATCTAGTGAAATTAACTTCCACCAGTAAACCAATGCACTACACAATCAACAGACAATAGAAACAGTAACACAACAAAACACACTGCACCACAACTCTAGACAGAAAAACTAACACAATACAGTACAGGGTAGAGTTTGCACACATCTAAGAGCAGAAAAGAACAAACAAGGCTGCACACACGCCAGAAACACAGAGATGTAGCAGGTGTTGCACTAGAAATTTACCTCAATCTAGCAAAGATTGAACTGTTATATAACAACAACAACACCACCACCAATAACAACAACAACAACAACAGCAACAACAACAACAACAGCAATAATAATAATAATAATAATAATAATAATAATAATGATGATGATGATGATGATAATAATAATAATAACAACAACAACAACAACAATAACATCAACAACAATAACAATAACAATAATGATGATGATGATGATGATGATGATGATGATAACAAGAACAACAACAAGAACAACAACAACAACACAAGAGACCCGAGAGCACTAAATTGGCAGCTCAGAAATAACGTCTGGGAACGAACTGGAAATTCGACCTGAAGAATGATCAAATCTCTCCGTTGTGTCGCATCTGCAATAGAGTGGATGAAACCATTGCCCATATCATGAACGAATGTTCCAGTGGCGACACAATAAGTTAACGAACGTGCTATACTTGAAATTGTGTGAAGAGAGGGGGTTAGATAGAGGTTAGACGTGGTATTAGCAGAAACCATAGAGAATGGGAGAGTCGGAGAATTTCACTGTAATTTCCCAATCCAAACAGATCAGGTGCTGGAGCATAACTGACCGGACGTAGTGGTGGTGGACAAGGGACACCATATATGAAATAGTATTTTTCGTTACGGGCATGTGAATATTGGATGAGGGTTCTTGCACGCCTACTACGTAGATGGAAGGGCATTGCTCAAAATGTAGGATAGTATATTTTAGATTAAAAAAGATATGTCTGTATCTCAATTTTGAAAAGATAAGATACATAAAAAAAGCCGCATTAATTATGGGATGACACAATACATTCTTAACACTTACTGGTGGTATATCATTGGATATCTATCTCGTGTCTCAAAACGTAGACTGCTGCTGAGTCTTGTGAGGTTTTCCGCCCTTGATTTGTTTCGTTTGTCATCCCATAGTGTGTGCTTGTTGGGTAATGTGTGCGGGCGCGTGTTTGTGTGTGTGTGTGTATGTATGTGTATGTGTGTGTGCCTAAGAACTGTCTATAATATGAATGTGTATGTAGATAGAAATATCTACGAAAGCTGACCAGAGAAATTAATATCCAAACAAAAATGATTTTAAAATAAATTACTAATTCCAGTGTTTGTAACTAAAAATAAAGTTACCGTTATTTTAAAATTACTATGAGCAATGAAAACTAAACAGAAGGATAAATTACCCAGCGGCTGATATGAAAAGAAACTCGGTTTTTAAAACATACCTGTCTTCAATAATGCATATAAGAAGATAATAAAAGAGTATCCGATACTCTTCGTAGAGTTTAGCCAGGAACTACAGTTGTCAGCAATATAGATTCTTCAATTTTGGTGAAGAAACAAAATAATTCCTCCATTTATTCAATTGATTGTTCTGTTTTTCGGAAGCAAAGGTAATACTTTGACTACAGGTGTGTTTCGGGATTTAGTGTAGGACAGGAAAACTTTCAGGGTGTTTTCCTATCTAAGTCTCTTTGTATAATGCCATGAAAAATATATCAAGAAACTTTGATATGGAAGTGAGCACCACCAACTGCCATAGAGGAAAACGTAGACATTATGTAGTCGGAAATCTTGTGTTCGAAAGGTGGAATGATGTAAAATTCAGAGATCTTTAAATGTAGTATCAAAAGTTTTTAAAAGGCTTTTAAATCGTTGATTGGGTATGTTGCCCAATAATGTTTCTCTCATTTGGGTCACCGATTTTAAAATTAATTATATGTTGTACTTGAAATGGAGAAAAGAGAAGTGCTTTAGAAATATGATAGTCGAGATTATTTTTGGAAAAGAATATTTTATTTATCAAAGATGTAAAGAATATCTGCGTCACGGCAGATATAAGAATAAGTGCATTTTTTTTTAAAAGTACAAAAGCAAAGAATAGACACTATTCAAATATTTCATTCGGAATGCAAATCTCTGAACCTGTCTTTGCGTGCAGCGAAATGTTCGAGAATTTTTAATGAAAAATAACATGAAAAATATGTAAAAAGCATATGTGTAAGAAATGTATTCTGTTTCCAATCTGAACAGAGATAAATGCTGGTGAAAGACACTGAAATAAGAAACACAACAGTACCTTTGCTTTAAATTGTAAAACGAACTCAGGTGATCTTTCCAAGGATATGCTAAACGTGAGTTACGTTAAGTGACAGAGAGTTAGCCGTGTGAATAAACGCGCGCTCGCTTCTGTCGCATCACACATTTACGTATTAATCACACACGCCAAACAACCACTCACACATACCTTTTCTATATCCGAATTTCCAGAAATGGATGTTTTTCATAGAACTGTATTTGCTTGTTTCCTTTGGATTGGTCCGATATTCTCCCTCTCCCTCTCTCTTTTCTTCTGTCACTGACTATTCCACTTTCTTAATTCAAATCTATGCTTCTCACCTTCTTCTCATGACGGACTAACGTCAGAAATGTTACCGATTTTTCACTTCCTAACAAAGCGTTAAACTAAAATCGGATTAGACTTTATCCGTCTTGCGATGCTTCCTTTTATTGCATTTACATATATTTGGAGTAAATTCATCTGTATCTATCTATACGCACGCCACCACCAACACAGAAGACAAGCAAAGGGAGTACAACAAAAGAAACACACAAACAAAACACGCCAACCCCAACAAATAAACATACACCAACGCCTGGAAAAACACCAACAACAACAACTAAAGAAATTGAAAAACCAGAAGAAATCAGAAAAACTTACACCCCTTCGCCTAGATCACATACACCACAAACAAAGAGCCAACATACAACACCAACGAAAACAGCAACACAACCACTTACACAAACTACCATAGAAGCCCACAACATGCCTCTACCCCCGTCCGATTCCTCAGAAATTTCGTTGGAGGACGAAACCAGTGAGGAATGGCAAATAGCCAGAAAAGGAAGGAGGGAAAGGAGCAGAAAAACATTCAAACCAAATGCAAACACGAACAAAGCAGTGGGATATACATCTCCCGAAGACATTTCAAAACCCACCACAAACAACAGCATCACCAACACCACAAAAATATATACAGCAAACATGGTCGCAGCTATAGACACTAAAAACGCAGATTTGATGGAATACATCAAATCAAGATCAAACATAACAGAAGATGACATAAAAATAAACAATCACACATACACAACACCACCGGATCACATCAAATTGTTACACTTATCCAGAAGTCTACACCGCACACTAAAAGGCATTTTTCCTAGTGCGGTTGGTAAATGCCAAAAATACGTCACGAAGAACTTTACTGGGATCTCCTCGACTACAAACAAAGGGAGGAAAAAGCAAAACCTTTCGAGCAGTAAGTAACCCCCTCTTCCTTCCGCTTGTGTTTTAATTCACTATGATTATGATCAAGATTAATTGTGTGAATGCGTGTGGCTTGGGGTTCCCTTGGAAACAAGGGTACCTCTTAGAAGACATAAAGTCACACAAGTTAGAAATCGGAGCCATAAGTGAGACCAGACTCCACAATCCGTGGGCCCTAAAGACCATGTTTGGCGAACATTTTAACATTTATTTCCCCCCTGTCCGCCGAGAATGGGCGGTAGTGGCACAGCGGTTCTTTTTAGCAAGAGTCAGGATCTCAAAGTAAAGACAATATTCGTAGACCTGGATGGTAGGCTGGTCGTCCTAGATGTCGATGGCAGCAATGGGTGCGCTTTTCGATTCGTATCAGTCTACGTACCGCCTTTAACAGGCCGGGCGGATTTCTTTCGACGTCTAAAAGTATTCCTAGGAACATCTCATCCTTTACTTTTAGTGGGGGATTGGAATGCTACCTTGGACACACATGTAGACTACGTGGGCAGAGATAGGAATAGACGGGGAGGCAAATACCTCAGAGACCTGCTCAGACGCTTTCAACTGTCTGACAGGAACCGACTCGACCATCCGAATGCGCCAACGTGAACATAGAGCAACGGCATCGGGTCGTTGAGATCGTACCTAGATAGGATGTTGTGGAGGACAGTAGATAGAGATAGCGTAGGATGTCCACAATTCCACATAGTCAGCTACACGGATCACAAACTTGTGACATGTACGCTAGACTTAGGTAAGACACATAGGCAGGGTCCGGGGTACTGAAACTAAACGCATCTTTCCCATTGAGACAGGTTTTCAGAGACCGGATTAGCGATGGCAGAATGCTCGAGGGACAAATCGTCGTGTTTGGATGGTCTACCCTATGAGCTTTACAGTTGTATGCCAGACTTGTTTGGAGGCGTCTTGGCAGCGGTGCACTACAACTGGCAGCAAAACGGGAGCAGCCCTGGTTTTGTGAACCGATGAGCCGTAACACTGCTGAAGAAAGATCTAAACAAGGGGGACGTAATAGATAACTTTAGGTCCATCACTCTGCTTAATGCAGACTTGAAAATTTTGGCCAAGGTGTTAGTCAAGAGATTGGCGCTTGTCATCGAGAAACTGGTCGACAAAGCGCAAACGTGCGCCGTCCCGGGCCGGAGCATCCATGACAAGCTCCATCTGATGCGCTACATCATGGACAGAGTAGTTAAGGAACCTGGCATGGGTGGGGCCCTTATCAATTTGGATCAATCGAAAGCTTTGGATAGGGCAGACCATCGATATTTGGAGCCTGTCCTCAGAGCGGCTGGTTTCGGTCCCGTCTTCCGCGGCTGGATAGCCGCTTTCTACAGAGGTAGCCGTTCGGTAATTCGCGTAAATGGACATCTATCGAGACCTTTCAACATTGCACGTTCGGTCCGTCAGGGATTCCCCCTCTCGTCCCTTCTATACGCATTGACTCTCGAGCCATTACTGCGGAAGCTGGCGACTCTGAGGGGCATCTCGAGAGAATTGGGATGCGGCACGAGCGTGTCTGCATACGCGGACGACGTCACTGTCATAGTGTCTAGCCACGAGCACACCAAGCTGGTCGGCGAGATAAGCTCTACAGACACGGCTCGAGAAACACGGGGCCAACCTGCCCGAGATGCGTTCAGACCGACGAAAATGGTCTGCACGCCTCGTACAGTGTCCAACCATTTCCGACCTGTGGGCTTATGTCAAACGACTGCAGTCATGTGGGACGAGTCGGTTTATTAGCCGAGTCTATCGTTAATATCGTCACGCCTCCTTCCTTCAAACGGGAAGGAAGAGCTATTTTTATCATACTTGTGGCTATGGCAAAGGAATGTATGTGGTGGACGCGTCTGAAAGGATTAGTGACAAACAGTTTCCTCTCTGATCAATCTCTCATCAACTTTAAGTATCACTTGAAAAGGTAAGTGAGAATAGAGAGGCAAGTTTTGTATAGCGAATGTTTGAAAAGGTGATGAGGGAATGTAGCAAGGACGGCACGTATGAATGACGAAGACACCTTGAGCATAATCCTATGAACCCGGAAAAATTTAAAACAGTGAGTTACTTACTTGCAAATAAATGTGTTAAATGTGACATTAATGACCCTGGTTACCATGGTCTTTTCTGTAGGCTTTTATTTCCAAAGATAAACCTTACCTGCTTCCCCTTTTACACTTTACATCATGACATTTCTGTGATACACAATATCTATTATCTTGTTTTTCTATTCTTTTTTTCTTTTTCTTCTTTTTTTTCCTTTTTACGATCTCTTTTGATTGAAAACCTACCCCACTTTTTTTCCGCCCCAAAAAGAAAAGCTCTACTTTGTAATTTGTTCCGTCTGTGTTCAGCCCTGTGAAGCTAATAAAGAAACATATCTATCTATCTATCTATCTATCTATCTATCTATCTATCTATCTATCTATCTATCTATCTATCTATCTATCTATCTATATATATATATATATATATATATATATATATATATATCTTGGTATATATATATATCAATCTATTAATCTGTCTGTCAATTTGTCTGTCTATCTATCTATCTATCTATCTATCTATCTATCTATCTATCTATCTATCTATCTATCTATCTATCTCTATATATATATATATCATCTATCTATATGCATCTATTTAGGTATGTATGTAAGAATATAAGAATACAAAATACTTGAAATAAGATATTTTCTAAAAGAAACGTCCTATGTGGATTGATGAAGGAAAAATTAAAACCTAAAAATTTATGAATCCAAATCCATGATTTTGTGTGTATGCTTATACACATATCTACAACACGTACATTTATACACCCTCTTAAATATACCTTTGGAAAAGGAAATCAAATCACTTTACTGGTAGTTCTAATCAGTTTAAGTTATAATTACTTTTTTTATTTTTGTACAATATAGATTTTAGTTTATAGATCTACGTTTGTAGCGATCGCAAATATTAACACAATCGCTGACATAGAAGGGCCTCACTTTGAGAGAATCACCTGAAAGTTCATGGTGTACTCCTTTCTAATATATATATATATATATATATATATATATGTATATATGCTAGAAGAAATAAGGTACTCAGAAATCTGGATGGGTTTACATTTACAGATTTTTATTAATATGTCACGTTTTATAATTCATATATCAGCGCTTGTATCTACTCTAGTAGAATCTACAGATTTGAATTTGTTTAAGAGTAAGAGGATTCGTCTCTTTTTATAGTATTATTGAGTGTGTAGGGCTGAGGAGAGATATAAGATAGTAAAAGAGTTTGAGGAATAGGGAGAAATTGAGAGAGAGAGTGTGTGAGTGTGTGTATGTGTGTGTATCTGAAAGGAGTGTCAGTGAAAAAGAGAAAGAAAGTAAGAAGGAAGAGAGAAAGAAGAAAAAGTGTGTTTGCATCTTTATTGCAGGTCAGTTCTTTCAATAGAAAATGATGAGTTGATTCTTGTCCTTTAAAAATGGCAAAAGTAGGTGAATACTCCTCCAGTGCTGTTCTGTCCTCGTCTACAGAATTCATATGTTTTCGTCAATATGGATTCTGAGGACTGCGGAATAAATGATAATCAGATGAGGCAATGCCCGGCGAATATGTTGGACGGGGCATCCTTTTCCATTCAAAATACTCCAGGCTTTTGAATGTCATCCTCACTTTATGTGGCTGAGCTTTATCCTTAATGGAAAACCCAACATTCGTCTTGAAAACAAAGATGGACGTCTTTCGTCTAGTGCTGAATGAGGTCACACAAGCTGCTCGCAGATCTCCTTAGTTACTGTTAGGTTTGGGTTTAAAAGTTCAAAGTGCACGAAACTTTTTCTATCCCACAAAACAGACAACACCTCACGTAGCTGAAGACCTTCTGTTGTCCGCGTGTCGGTGTTTCTCCCTTCCCTACCAAGTGTCTTTTGCGATTGATATTTCTATAGAGAATCCAATCACAGTTACCAGGCACTATTTTGTTCAAAAATAAATTCATTTGTTGTATAATTTTAAAAATTTTATGGCGTATCAAGGGCCACTGCCCGCCCATGAAGGGTTAATTATGTAACAAAGTAAAGGAAAAACAACATTTAAGCATAAAATAAAAAGGCAGAGCGTGTGAATAACAGTGGAAACTGAGCTTTATTAAAAATGTGTGTATTCATTATAATATTGAAAGTTAAATAATATTCGAATGCAGATAAATAACAAAATAACAGTCATAAAATGTCATATCCTTTAGCATGTCAAAAGTAAGTGAAATATATATGAGTGAGAGGTGTCAAAACGTGTACTTAGCTTTCCAAAGCGTGACGATATGAAAAATTAAACAGTATCATATCAGTTGAATAAGGCGGCGGCGTGGAAGAACCGTTAGGAAACTGGACAATATGCTTGACGGCATTTGGTAAACTGACACTCTAGCATACTAGAGTCGAATTAACTGGCAGTTCCTTCTCAGCAAAGTATCTTATGTATATGTAGATATTCGTCCATATATCAAAATATTTCTTCTCAGAACCAGTGAAGTAGAGCCATAGATCGTATAGAATACGTGCATCAATAGGGTTATAAAACATATTCCGGAGAGAAAATGTCGAAAACTGCCAGTGGATGCCGGGCCTCTTTTTCTACTCGTCATTCAATGTTCCAGGAAAGAATGTATTAACTGTATTCCAGAAATGTTCAGGCTTTGTTTCAGGAGAGATAATTTTAACTGTCTAGATTATTGCAATGTAAGTATATCAATACTAGACATCTTACAAGCTGACCATTAATGGTTAGTGATTTTTATAACAGACTATAAGATGCAGCTGTAATAATACTTTGAACTCAACCTACCATGATCTACTTGAGACAGTTGAGTAGTTTCCAGGATGCACTCGAGTCGTGAAGACCATTCAGAAGTTTGCTTATGCAATAAAAGTTTTTGTGTTAAACTGGGCAAAACGTCTTCAGGTCGCATATAGATTATCTTGTGTGAACTGACCAAGAATTTATCTCTGGGACGAGAGAGTCAATGTCGGTAGATGGACAGTGAAAGATGATGAGTGGTGTTGGGTTATATAGACGTTGAAACATGAGAGCGGGTTGAGAAAGTTCGTAAATTTCTGGATAAGCCCGTCATGTGTCTATGCAAACAGAATGGAGTTGGTTTGGTAATTGTACACAGTATTATGCATCAAGGTCTGTACTTGCGCAAACATTCTAACTAGAATACACATTGACGAAAAGAAAAGAACGGAAGTTTGGTGGCAGCAAGGAGATGGTTTAGATAATTATTTTCACAAAAGTGTACTTGTCTATGAGGAAAGCGAGGACAACTATTATGATGCAAAGACCAATGAACAGGAAACCGAACTGAAGCATCCTACATCCTACAGAACTACTAGCCATAGAAACTACACCGAATACCTCTTGAAGATCCTTTTTTTGTCGACAAGAATATAGATTACTATCAGTGGATTCTCATTGGCCAGGTGGTCAACAAAGAGTCTTTTATCGAGGTTTTGAATGGTTTGAGGAATAGAATATTTCCAAATGTCATGAGCTACCACACTAGTATCGGTGGCACGTACAGCTGAACAATGCATTTGTCCAAAATTCCATCTCTGTAACCATCTACTTGACAGATAAGGATATCAAATCTTTGTCTCACCTTCCTCACTTCCTAGATGTTGCTCTTTGTGACATTGGTTGTTCTCCAGGCGGAGGGAGAACAAATGGGGCAACAATTTTCAAGACATTTAAAAGATGAAAGTGTACAGTGGTCAGTGGATTCTAATTTGTAGTAGTTTAAAAATCGCTTAGAAATTAATATCAAATCTGAAAATGTCTCAATACTTCTGGAATGCAATCTGCGTGTGTGTGTATTTGTGTGGGTGCATCTGTGTATGAGTGAGTGCTTAGACACATACACACAACACAAAAGCACACACACACAAATATATATATATATATATATATATATATATGAGATATAGAGTATGGTTGATGGTTATATACACACACACACATATGACTCTCATTCTATATTTACATATATATGTACATATATATATATCCAAATAAGCAACAAGAATAACTTCCAAATTACCGAAGTTATTCTTGTTGCTTATTTTGATTATAATCATCCCATGGATTTATATGGATAACACCATACAAAATTCTGGTTCATCTAAATTAAGTACCATATTCATTTGAATCTAAATTTTGCTGATATATGTATATATATATATATTTATTTATATATATATACATATATATATATATACGGATAAATATAGATATAGATAAATGCACATATATATATATATATATATATATATATATATATATATATATATATATATAAGCATACATTAAGTCATACATATATGTATATACGCACATTCACCCAAATTCTCTTATATGCAGATGCGTATATATGCCTGTTTTGATATTAAATTATAAAGAAAACAAATTTTTATTGAAGTAAAATATTGCTAGACACTCTTTGCAGTCAGTATTCTTTCTACAGTACTCCTTATTCATTAACAAGTGTATTGACAGAGAGTTCGATGCTCCAGTCTGCTAAATCTTCAATGGATTTTGGCACATTTTATTTACTCTCAGCATATACAGTCTCTGATGAGTTAAAATGTTCCGAGTACGTGAGTTTCTGTCTACTGAGAATTATATTGTAGAGATGGTTGCAATGAAAAGGCGTCATGGAAGATTGTTGTTGACGAAATCTGGAGTTGTGTTATTGTTCACTTTTAAGTCACACACGAGAAATTCGTAATCGGGTGTTTCTATTTATTTGCATCAGTTTCAGGTCATTTTCTTTTTTCGGGATTCATATAAGGATATTAGTGGTTGAAATGATTAGTAGGTCTATATGTGTGGATTAGTTGTTGACTACATTGAATTGTTATCGAATTTAATTGGTCAGTAAAGGATGATAAATCACAGGGTTATCCTTTTGCTTTCGGAATATGAACGTTATATTTGGAAGTCCAGTCTAGCAATTTAATTCACATAATTGGGTTAGTTCATTTAGGTGTATCAGAATGTAGGTCACACAGTGTTTTAAATCTCTCTTTGCTTTTTGTTTGTGACACCTAGATATAACTAGTTACTTTTGGAAAGGTATAGGTTAACAATCAAGCAGGTAAGACCGTGCTTATGTATGTGAAATTTATATCATCATATTGTTTGCATGGAAATTCCTTTACCTTATTCTTGAAAGTGCACAAAAGGATGAATGTTCGTGTAAATTTCAGTCGCTTAACTTAATTAGTCGCATGTGTTAATTGTTAAAGTATAAACCCAGTTTCAATAGCAACCGATTCGGCAAACGTATAATGTTTTCGAACCTGAACAAAGACATAAGTGAAAAAACACCACGGACAAATTCTCGCAGAAAGTAGAGAAGCAAAGTGGAAAATTCTTCTCGGGTATATTTCATACGGAATAAAAGCTTAGTTTAAGAAGATCTCAAAAGAAAAAGAATCGAATGCCTTTTCCTTACGTTTTTACACCAAAGGTTATAAAGTATCAATAACTGAAACTATAATGTGGAGGTTAGCAGTCAAACATGTAAGACTCTAAGATAAGGTGTGTCAACTTAGTTTCTGGTATGCTATGCAGATAGGTGTAAAATTTAGATGATCAGCTGATTTCTAATTGGGTTGTAGTTGTTATTTGATTACTACCTAAAAACATGTAACGTTCGTGTGTTAGGGAGATAAATTCTATGGGTTCTTTTTACATAAATACTTTTCTCTTCATGTTTAAATGCCTGTATTTTATAAACAAAAACTATTAGGCACCTATGGATATACACGAATGTGGACATTTTAAACACGTGCAATATATAAAATATATATATTAAAAATGTATATAAGTTTATATATATAATCTTATATATACAAGCTTATATATATATATAAGTTTATATATATAAGCTTATAAAAATATGTATAAGGTTAAATTCTCGTCTTCCTTAGATATATTTCCCGTCTTCCTTGGATGTATGTATACGTGTGAATCTATGTGTGTGCACTTATATTTAAAATTATTTTAGTTTGACGGGTTTTAGTAATTTGAAGATGTGTTTACGAGAAGAAACAAATTCAGAGTTTTGTTTTTGGTTGTCATTCGTAAGTATGAGAACGGGCAAGATCCATTCGTGTAACATTGGCAATGATTGCTTTAACGTTAGTATCATAATGTGTATTACAATATTTTATCCACAATGCTAAACGTCATAAAATTTCTTTCAAATCCCATATATTTGGATAGGAAGATACGATTTTCTCCGTTTGGGTTGTGAATATTATAGTGATTGTAGCATATCTTGAACAGGTTTGATCTCGACCCTATATATGTCGATGTAGTAGTTTGCTGTATGTTCATGGTTACTGATGGCAATAGAGAATATCACTAGTAAAATCGTTTACTTTTAGAAGGTATGACAGAGTCGTCCTGTGGTTGCACTATTTGCTGGTATGCTGTGGTTTTGGCTTTCACTGTCGGAAAATTTAAGGTGATTGCAATTGGCTACAGTGTTTTTGAAATTATCATTCGTGGAATATAATATTTTTACGTTGTGTTTGTTAATCAATTTGTATTACTTGTGATCGGGGTGAAAGTATTTTCCGTGTATTCTGCGAAACAATATGGTGTTGTGTTGTACTTTTCCCTTATAATCACTGTTATTCAGTGCCTTGTTACATAGAGTAGCTATTTTGATGGATGATAAAGAAGAAACGCTCAGAGATATGTTTATACTAGGCTTTAAATATACTTTTGGAATGATCGGATTCCATTCGTATATACTGGATTTCTGCATTTTTTAGAGTTTATATATACTGGATTCTAAGTGAAGGTGTGGATTAAATTTATCCAGTTTTGGTGGGCTGGAATATCTTCGTACGAGTTAACCGTTGTCCCTGTAGTTGTTACGAATGGAAATTTGCAGCATAAATTTGCTATTATACGAAATCTGATAATATCACTTCGCTTTTCACTCCCTGCTTAGGTTAAATGGGACATTCGGGATGTTTCTTAATGCAGAAAATACTGTTGCCGAATGTAAGTGATGTCCTGATTTGTAATATTCTTTCTGTTTTGGGGTCGCTTATTGTAGTTATTGTCTTTGTATGTTTGTTGCAACCATAAGCATAGATATTATTATTGATATGTAAAATTCTTTGGTGTTAAAATGTACGAAAATGCATTCCTTTTGTTTTCGGATTGTATTAAATCAATCTATAACCTAAGATGGGCTTTACTAGCAGGACAATTCAGAGTTTACTTTTGTGTTTGATGAGAATATGTTTTGTATCAATTTTGTCCCCTAATGAAGTTTATCTCCGTGTTCGACAGTTTTATAACTGGCGGAGATGTTGCTTTAGAAAAAAGGGTTTATCGTCTAACAATTAATGCATGGAGGAGAAATCTGCGAAACCATTGTTCTTTACAACTACCTTCAACTTTTTTTAACTTGAAAGTACACATTAAACAAATTTCTATCCTACACGTGCTACAACCTAAATTTGATACAAAAGAAACAGGTAAAATCTCCTAACTATCAGGAGCATGTAGTAGGATAATCTGCTGAATTAAATTCTTTACCTACTTACATTGTTTGGTGAACACTTAACATCTAGATGATCTACAAGCTGACTGACCTAAATGAACGTAGACTGAACAAGCTTAAAGCTTAAATCATTCATTAGTGTCCAAATAAAATTTTAAAATCTACACGTAATGACACATTGCTGACCTACTAATCTTGTCATTGAACAGCATTCATCCATGACTCCCTAAAATACAGGACCCAGTCCTGAATCTAATAAAACTAAAGGCGCATCTTATTAAATATTTGTACATGCTTCACGGAATTGTGAACAATATCACAACTCCAATTCTTTACAATAAATATCTCCATTGAAACCTTCCTGTTACAACCGACCCTACAACAAAATTCTCAGTCAAAAGGACATCCACCCATTCAGAAAATTTTAACATCACAGAGTCTATAGAAGACCAAGATAACTCAAATGTACCATAGTCCAGTGACCACTTAGTATCCCAAGATTTCGAAATGATTGTCAATAATATTCTTGTTGAAGATCTAGATATAAATAAATAAATAAAGAAAGAATATATATATATATATATATATATATATATATATATATATATATATATATATATATATATATATATATATATATATATATATATATATATATATATATAACATCCGTTTATTGTTTACAGACATGTCTTTGTCTTTTGTATTTTTGTAAATTCTCACTATATATATATATATATATATATATATATATATATATTATGCATGCAAATATGCATGTATGTATTTATTACCGCACATAATTTCAGTAATAATATAAAACCTATTCTAATAATACGTAGACATCCAAACCATCTAGGGGTGTTCGATAAGATGCTGAAATAAAAGAAAATTTGTTATAAATCAATTGAAATTCGGAATGACGCTATATTATAAATGTTCGAAAAATACATATAAAATGACGAAAACACATATGTGAAGTCAGAAACGACTTAATGAAACATTTTTCAGTTGTGAGTATAAAGAAACACGCATGCCTTTTTATACAAATGTATAGTTTTAGCTTCATTATTTTCGTTTTGTATGTCTGTCATTATGCATCTAGGGTCGATCGCTTCTTTTTGCTTAAAAACCGATACGAAAGGATTCACTCTAATGACACAAACAACTATAGAAATATAATCTTGAAAACAGATCCTAACACAAAATGCAGGATATGCAACCAGCACAAGTAGACAGATGGGGGAAACATCTGTAGTTGCCCAGTTTTTAGCAAATCTGAATATATATCTGAATATATAATCGGGTTAATTGTTACTTTTATTGAGCAATATACTAATGTTTCTGTGTGACTGCAGACAAGATATGGTTCACACATATACCGAACACAGCAAATGATAAAGACCTGGCCACAATAATCTAGCGATTTACACAGATCTCCTTCAATACGAAGCGCTCAGACATAATAATAAAGGGCTGGGGAACAAAGAAGTACATTGATATATATCAGAACGTCTGAGGAAAATATTGCCCTAAAGGTAGTACTGTCAAATGCAAATAAATGAACGTTGAAATATAGACGATGTGGAGCATGAGGGTGGATACATTACCAGTATTGTTTAGAGAATTAGAACCGCTTCAAAATATCAAATGCTACATAATTCCAGGACCTGGGTTAACAACCCTATACACTGGTCTGCTCAATTTCACAACATATACAATAAGTCCCTAATAACTTAAAATAACATAATTCATGCAACATATACTATAAGATGAAGGCCCAATAAAATTACATTTCTCACATTACTCAAACGATACACAACAGCACCTACACCTGTGTAACAAGAAACGAGAAACGAACAGGCAACACGCCAACATATAAATCTATACTTCCTACATCCTTTCACAAGAACACAGCATAGCAAACAATTTATGAATTATATTTAATATGTAAATTTACATACATACAAACATACATACATACATACATACATACATGCATGCATACATACATGCATACATACATACATACATACATACATACATACATGCATACATAGGCATACATACGTTATATGCAAACAGACTTATATTTTCTGTTTACGATCCTCAGATCTATGCCCGGATTCTATAGTTACCGAAAAGTAGCTTAATGTAATCCCATCTTCCGTTGATACAAACATGAAGATTGATCGAAATAACTATTTATATTTAACGAGTCAACGTATTAAAACCGCTCCGCCAATTTTTGTCTTACTGGCCTCTCTCTCTGAGCTTCCCTATTGGCAAAACAATTACTTAAATCCCGACGTAGCTATTGATGAAAAGTATATGATGAAGAAATAATGAAAACAAAGTGAGTGTAATCAAATAAACCTAAAAAGATATGTATCATTTACAGGTTTTCTTTTACATTAAGGCAGTATCCCACAATGCATTTACAGCACCTGAGATCAGCATCTAATACCCATTAATCAAAATTTAGAAATATATACAGCCTCTATCGCAGGACAAAAAGATGACTTCACTCAAATGGCACAAGTCAAATAGTTGGCAATCAACCACAAGATTGAAAATCAAGAGAATATCGACTCGCTGTTCCCTAGCGAATACTGGTTGAGAATTTCTTATAAAAAATTTTAGCAAGCACCAAAATAAAAAAAAAACTGACGCGGTTATTTGAAACATGAAAGTCGTATACAATGACGTTAGTCATCTACCCGGAAAATGGAAATATATCTTGCTACATCATCAAGAAAATGAATGTCTAGATACCACTGCGGATCCATCAGCCGCTTTACCCTGGTTATAAATTCATAAAATTTATTTCAATAATCATTGGTGCACTTGTTTTTGTGAGTATATATCACAGGGAAAATCTGGGAAAGCTAAGATTTTCAAGCTAAAGAAACAGACAAGCTAACATGAACTTTACCAGATATAATTTTTAAATGGGACTTTTCTTCAAGAACGATTTGTAATACCTATGATTATTGTCCAAAATCCACTGATAGCGCCTTTCTTTGTTTAAATTCAGTTGCCTCATTTTACGAAGAATACTTATAGAAATATGAAGTATACAAAACATACATACATGCATACTTAGGTACACATGCACCTACACACAAAAGAAACACAAACACACACACGCACGCACATATAACGACGGACTTATTTACACACACAAATATATAGAATGATTTGCATATACATAAACGAAATATATATATTACTTACTAATTTTATTCATTTTGAAACCGATATCGTAATATGTTTCATTCACCTTTTCTACAGACAGCATGCATTGGTCTCCATCTTTCACCTCGATTATAAAATATTTTTCACTGAAATGAATATATCGTAACCTATGAATTCAATAAAGGTCATCATAGTTGGAGAATTTTAATATTGTATTTACGACACCCAGTTCCGTTTGATGAAATATTTCAGTTTATCTTTTAATCATTGAGATGATTATATCATTTCCCCTTTCATATTTATTATATAGAATATATGTCCTACTTGTTTCTCTAAATTTTTATTATTTATTTGTAAATATATAGTCATAATGGTAAAAGTACATTTGTTAAAAATAGTTTTGTCGCTAGTAACATGATTATTGCTTCCTGCATATTTTGAAACTTTGTATTGTAAATATTTCTATCCTTAAATGTAATTAATTCTATTCTTAATTATAATTGTTTTTATGCTTAAAAAGTAGAGTTGCATTATTTTTCATGTTCTCTAATTAAATGAGGAATCAATAATTATTTCTTTATCTGCTACTTTCAATGCTTACTTTTTATGCTCTACCTACCTATCTATCTGCCTGCCTGTCTGTCTATCTGTCTATTTATTTATGTATCTAATAATACACACATACACACAAAGGCACACATATATATATATACATACATACATACATACATACGTATATATGTACGTGTGTGCGTTTGTATTTGAAAGAAAATGATACAACAAACCAAGGGTGTGTGGAATTTTCTGGACATTTATATAGAGTCAGAAGATGTACAGCTGTTTGTGGGATATTAGGGATAACTCTTCATCAGAGACCATGTGAGATAGTTAAATAGAGGCGAATAATAGAGTTCAGTGTGAGGAGTTATTTTGGAAAAAATGGAAGTGAGAATTGTAGAGGAAAAGAGAAAAATGAAAGAAGAAAAGATGTTATATTTACAGTTTCATTATCCAAAGAAAGTGTTGTATAGCAGTGGTATAAATACCTCATGTTCATGGTATGTAAATTACAATAGGTGTTCATATTTTGCCATTACAAATGCAAGGTGTGGAGACGTAGATTACATGTGCTGTTCATTCATTTTGTAGCATGAATGTAAATTTGAGTATGGACTGGTAGTATTAAATGGGTAGAGAGGGGAGAAAATATATGTATGTTAAAATGAGAGGAAGGTCAAAAGGAATAGGTGACAGAAGAAGGAGGAAAGAAAAAAGAAGAGAACAGGAAAACAAGAAGAGAAAAGGAGAAAAATGAAATAATTGAACCAAAGTTAAAGAAAGTGAAAGAAATGAAAAAAGTGAAAAAAGAAATGTAGTTGGTGGTCGAGAAATTATGAGGGTGTGGGAGGGATACTTTCTTCATTTAAATATTTAAATAAACGCAATACTACAATCATAGTAAACTAATTTGTTATAAACAATTTGTAATAAACAATTTTCTTTGTACTAGAATATTTTGTCAAGATCGTTCCCTTGTGATAAGGCAAATGTCAACACCTATAAAGAATGTTTCCAGGTGTTTACATTGGAAAAACACACTTTCAGCTATTTCAAATTATATCTGACCAATTTACCTAATAATATCTGTAACTTTCACTTTATTCTTTTCATTCCAAACATACCATTCTTTCTTTACCATTTCTATCCATTTACCATTCACCTTTCTATTTGTTTATTTCTACATTACTACCTTCACTTCTCTCATCCTATGGCGTCAAGTTTCTTAACGGTATTTTAAAATGACTGGCATTCTCTATCCGAATTTTGTTTTTCATATATTATATATTATACTTTCTTATATCTGTAAAAATGGCTTATCAATGAATATTATTATTTATAATCTCCACCCTGCTCAGATTGATGTATTATTCCACCTTATTTCTCCTTTCAGATTAATATTGCTTTTTTCCATCGAAACTATATATGTCGGTGCTATAAACGATGATTTAAATAACAGCTTGTGCGTTAGTATCCATTTTCCATTTCTCTTATATTCTCCAAAACACGCCTCACTTCTTGGAATTATTCCATATGAATGTGTGGTTAGTAATATCTTGAAGTACTTATGTAACGTTATATCTATTTATCTATATAACTATGTATGTATCTATATAACTAATAAACTAACTATCTATCTATCTATCTATCTATCTATCTATCTATTTATCTATCTATCTATCTATGTACTAGAGGTTTGCCTGGTCTATGAACTCACAGCAAGCACCTCAGAGAGACATTACTTGAAGCAATATGCGTACTGTTCCAAGGAAAAGCTGAGTTTTGTACTACACTTAGATTGTAGGTTATTTCTTAGGTCTCCAGATGTTTCTTCAGTCTGGCTAGTATACACCCCAATGCTCCGATAATAATAGGTGTAATCTTTACGTGTGACTCTTTTAACTGTCACATCTTCCCGATTTCAATTCTCCGGCCTCAATATTTCTCAATCTTTTCTCTTTCTTACATGATAATATGTTGATCTGGCACCGATAAGTCAATTATAAGGCGCCCTTATTTTTATCCCTCCTAAACATTACTATAATCGACCTTTGTTGCTGTAACATCTTGTTTGTCTTAGAAGTCGAAATCACAGAGGGTCTTTGCTTGCCTCTTTTCGTTTATTACATTTTCCGGTGTATGTTGTAACCAAGAACCCGTTACCACGTATCAATACTTCCGGAATAATAACCAGTGGGAATTTTGTCTACCTTGTGTCTCCGCTTCTACTCTTTCTACACATGAATTTCACAATCATTAACAATAAGAAACACGCTTTCCACTTTCTTCCCACGCATTCTGCAGAGGGTCGATTAACGTCCGTGGTTTATATGAATTTTCACTGAGTTGTTATTCAATGCCTGATCTCGGGCAGCGATGATTAGACTCAGTCTTCTGTTTTAGGTCATCCTTGCTGAGTCACCTCTATGATGCTTCTTGGTCTTGTAAGTTGTTAGTTTCACGGTGGATCAGATTATGTAGAGTAGAGATTCTTCTCTCTCGTTGGCTATTCGTGATCCAAATTCATTAGCTTCCTGAATTCCATTTTCAGTAAATTCTTCTGCATTAGCAATACACTGTAGCTGATCTTGTTCGCAGTTTACCAAATATTCTATTATCTTTCATCGTTCACTGTCGACAAACTCCCATGCTCTAATCAGCCCACGTCCACATTTATACCTCTTCATGTAGAAACTGTATTCGTTCGCCTCACAATGGAAGGCACCATACCATATCAATGTATTTCGCATAGTGAGATCAAGTCGGTCCATTTCAGGATGGGTGCACTATAGCGGACTACCTACAGCAACAGCTCATTGTTGTTATTGTTGTTGTTGTTGTTGTTGTTGTTGTTGATGTTCTTCTTCTTCTTCTTCTTCTCCTTCTTCATCCATAAGGCTGTAAGCAATAAATCAGTTTGCAGTTACATTTGTTCCTCAATGTTTTGATTCTCAGTCCCACCACATTCCTACTTGTCATTTATTCTTCCTTTGTCGATAAAATAATACTAGTTAGATCGGTGCAATCATAAGTAATTGAAGTGTTCTTCAGAAATATGTAACAGTTTGCCTAAGTGAGAAATCTTAATTATTTGTAATAAATACCTATAAATACAAATAAATTAGACAGCGTTAATATATACCTTAAATTGAAAATGTACGATGTTGATAAATTTCGATACCACGGTTCTGAAAGGAGGTTCATCTCACTGAACCACGTTGTAGAATTTTTATTTCTTCCGTTGAATATTAAATAGTGAATTATATGACCACGTTTACGAACGAGATTCTCACCTGCAAATACAATTCGAATGAGATCATGTAGAAAGCTGAGAAGGAAGACGATAACGAGGCAGGTTGAGAAAGGAAGCAGGCGAGAGGGAGATGGAGAGAGACAAGTATGAGTACAATGCAACTGAGGAGGAAAAGGAAAGAGAGAGATGGAGAGGGTAAACAAGGAAAGAGAGATGTAAGAGAGAATACGGGGTGGGGAGACTTAAGAGAGATAAGATTCTGGGAAAAGATGTGCATGCATTTTTGCGTAAGTAAAACAGGAGGAACTGGAGGATAAAGTAATAAATATTGATTTAAGAGTGTATGAATTTTGTTGCAGTTGTACGAAAGATACTTTAAATACACGTACAGAACTATACATACAAACACACACACAAACGTACACATACACACATATATATATATATATTATAATTGTTATATTTCGGAATGGTCATTTTGCCAGTTTAGCCAATAAAGACACACGCACTATATATTTGGTGTTATTTTGCTTCAACACACGACTTCACATAAATAATCTTGCACAACAAATATTTAAACGTATATTATAATTATTATATATATATATATATATATATATATATATATATATAGTTGAGTAGTTGAATGAATTATCTTATTATGGATAATTCGGTTAACCGATACCTGGGTAGCAAATTCACGTCAGACAAACACGGTTGAAGCTAGATGCCTAGTGCAGAGATCACGTGCTATCGTGTGGAAATTTGTGTGTTTTTTTAAATACAAATAAATGAAAGAATGGAGTTGAACGACGAATTAACAAAATTCCTTTATTTTATTTTCGACATATGTTTCGAAGGCTGCATATTCCTAATTTCGAAGGAATAAGGGGTGCATTATGCCGCCTTCTCATCAGGAAAAGCAAGGAACTTATGTCAGCATCAAGATGCACAAAACCTTTTAGATGACTGCCCACACGGAGCCCATAGCAATAATGAGTGTTTCTTTAAAATATTTCGTTATAAGTAGTGACGTCAAAAATGGTTGAATGTAGAAGATTCTAGAAGGTTCAAGGGTTCAAACAAGGTTGGAGGAGAGAGACCTAAGAATAGGAAGGCAAAAGGGTGCAGGTCAAATGAATGGTAATTTTGTTGTTTTCTTTTGTGAATGAGTGCCTATGTGTGTTTATGTATATAATTGCATTAATGGCTATGTGTGTATATGTGTATGCGTGATTGTGTGTGTTGATGGGTAGATGTCAAAAAACAGACAGTGGTGAAGTGACAGGTTTGTGTCTGTGTGTTTGATTGTGCTTACGATAGAGAGAGGGAAAGAGAGAGAGAGAGAGGAGGGCGAGTTAGAGAGACAAAGGTAAAACATACCTCAATGGGTTGGGTAGTGGTCCTTTAAGAGTATAAAAATTGACTATGGGGGTGATATATAAATGGGACTATATTATTAAAATTCAAGGAGGTTATCTATATTAATCATTATTCATATGAGTGAAAGGTGTGTTTTTGCCAGTGCATGCATCTATAGGATTTCTCGACCATTGTATGGAAAAGTTCGGAATTACAGACGCCACAAAATTTTCTGCCCTTATCAAACGGAAAGGATACAGACAATATGGACCATTCCAGCTTAAAAGTTGTATTACTGTCCTTAAGACGCCAAACTATTTTACTTAGTCCTGTGCTGTGTTGTTTTCTCTTATCTCGGAAAATTGAATAATGGTTGGAGATCCTATGGGCTAATTTAGAAGTAGTTGCCCCAATGTAGAAGAAGACATCGGTACTGGAAGAAATTTTGCACTAGTAAATGGAATTTCTAATTTTGGAATTGCTGGATAAGAACTTTAATCTGTTAGGGTTTACCTCCGAGACTAAGACGGAGTTTTTATTGTTATGATTGGTGTTAATATTATTGCTAGCATTGACCACAATACTATTCATATTATTATCATTACTATTAATTGTACTATCGTCGGTAATTTTCCTGACAATATGAATGCTGGGGTTGTTATTATCAATACTACCACTGTTATTAGAAATGCTGTCGTTATTATCACTAACACTACCACTGTTAATAATCCGACTAATATTATTATTAATATTACTATTGTTAATGCCAACGCTGCTATGAATGTTGCTATTATCAATACTATTTCTATCATTATTATTATTGTATGTTTGGTTGGAATTGGTAAGGGCAGTGTCGCTACTCCCGGGTGATGAGTCCTTATTTAGCAGCTTGTTATGGGAGGCAATGATCTGCGATAGATTTCTAGTATTGGAGAATGCAATCCTTACCTTATGCGAATTGATAGTAGAGTAATACCTAGAATTCCTGGGAAAGTTTCTAGCTACGGCTTCACGGAAATGTGAAGGGAGGTTAGAACTGATTTGTTTCAAACCAGATATAGTTTTTTTTGGACTTAGAATAGTTCAGAGTGTTATCATTTACATTAAAGGGAGTATTTCTGTGTTGGAGAATTGGTGTTGGTTTCCGATTGCCTCGCTATGGGCTCCGTGTTGGCAGTCATCTAAAAGGTTTTGTGCATCGTGATGCTGACATACGTTCCTTGCTTTTCCTGATGAGAAGGCGGCATAATGCACCCCTTATTCCTTCGAAATTAGGAATATGCAGCCTTCGAAACATATGTCGAAAATAAAATAAAGGAATTTTGTTAATTCGTCGTTCAACTCCATTCTTTCATTTATTTGTATATATATATATATATATGTATGTATGTATATGTGTGTGTGTATGTGTGTGTATGTATGTATGCATGTATGTTTGTATATACATATGCATATATATATATCCTTGACACACGTTGGATATATAAATTAAACAGCAAAAGTTTAATCACACGACGTACTTCGTGAGACTACCAAACAATCTCTCTCAACTACTACCAAACCCTATTCTTTACAAGAGTTCCACTAGTCCACTCTTCCAATTCCCCAGGGTGTCAATGATTCTCCCCACAGCAGTATATATATATGTATATACAATTACATAGATATATAGAAGCAATTACGCAAACACTGGTACCAGTTATACATCTACTTCTTAGTAACGGGTCTTACGAACCTGACCTTCCCAACAATAATCTCCAGCCGCAGGATAGCTAGAAAAACTTGCAGTTGTCGCGTGCCTAATACCGACCTCTTGAATATTTCTGTCTACGCAAAAGTATAGTCTACAAATGCCGAGTGTAACATCACGTTTCCACCAAGCGTGTTGATTTCAAATGCCGCTGCCGTGCACGCATGAACTCTTTCCCCAATAATTATCCTAAATTATTACCTCCTTAGCAAATTATATACGCAACGTCAAATCCTAAAATATCCCCTATAACCTAACCTGCTCCATTGAACTCGAAGCTCTCCTCGTGCAATACTAATCTCTGCATTCAGAAATGTATTCAAGTGAATCGCTAACGGTCCTTCTCAACCACGACTCCTTATTACAGAATATATTCTCAGATATTATGCCCTCTTCTAAACACTGGTGCAACTCATCGTTTGCGAAATTTGTTTAATCTATGTAATCCTCGAACTAAGTTCATCCTTAGTTTTGTTAATAATCTTCAGATTAAACTTGGTGGCATTAGCAATTTACCCACTCCTGACCAATACCACTCTTTCGACTAAATTATTACTTCTTGTGATTATCTTTGCCCATTCCTTTTACGTACCACATCCTACCTCCCTCACACCTACCAAACCCCTTGAGTTATCATTCTCCCTTTTCTCGTATCTCCTATTTCTTCGAAACCCCTTACAAATACTCCACTTCTTTAGCTACCGATTTATAAAACCCTCGCTCCCTCTCTATCCACCTTCCTCTGTTCCAATTCATACACATCTACCACACCTTCACTCACCCTTCAATATAATACTAACTAATTCTGCATTGTCCAACAACATACACCGTCTCTGTCCAACTCCATCTATCTCCTCTCATGTCATTCTACGTACCTTAGTAATCTCCCTCCGCCACCAACCTTACTTCTCGCTTCAAATTCCACCTTAGCCAACTTATAAGCATCTATGCATTAGATTCATTACTTCACGTCTGCAAGTCTTCAGTCTTTGCTTTCATTCTGTTTGCATGTATACATAAAACCGTTCTTCTTCGTATCATATTTGACATCTTTGAAGAAACGAACACCCACGTTCCCCAAATCTTCGCTATTTTCCTTAAGACTTCGCTACACTAATAATTCTTTCCACTATAAACACAAAGCCTACACTAATAATAGTAAAGAATATACACATTTAGGAATTTCACCAGTCAGAAGAAGTTAATATCCTAGAACAACTTTAAGAAGCCGACCATCGGAAAAACCAAATGTGTTGCAACGATTGAATTCTACCTCCTCTCTGAAACTTTTGCTGGGTTTTTAGTTCTCTTTCTAAGTGAATCTATGTTATATCCTTAAAACGTTACCCCATACTTAGTAAAACCGGTAAAGATACGACTATCTCTGCCGCTTGTCTCATACTCTGCTATTTATAGTGGGTCTCATACGACTTGTCACGTGGGAGTGGTGTACAGTTATTACTAATTCCCAACAACAATCTATAAATACTGAGTTCAACTTCGTTGTGATTATGCCAACCAAATTAAAATGCTGCTGCTACTACTACTACAACTTCTACTACTACTACTGCTACTTCTACTATTACTACTACTACTGCTGCTGCTACCACTAACACTACTACCGCTGCTGTTGCTACTGCTGATGATGATGCTATTACTACTATTACTACTACTACTACTACTATTACTACTACTACTACTGCTGCTGCTTCTGCTGCTGCTGCCACTTCTACTCCTGCTATTTCTAAAAACAATAATTATGATTGTGATATTAATAATAATTATAATAATTATAATAATAATAATGATAATAATAATAATAATAATAATAATAATAATAATAATAATAATAATAATAATAATAATAATCATTATTATTATTATTATTATCATTATTATTATTATTATTATTATCATTATTATTATTATTATTATTATTATGATAATGAAAACACTTCACTCGATATAGATAGAGAAATTCTACATGAATATCGGAGGAATTGGCATAGAAAGACTTAAATGAAAATAAGACAGGGATGAAAATTGAAGGATTTCTGACGACAATGTTTAAACAGCAACAAAATTAACAACATCAAGAAAAGAAATTACATACGCCATTGCAGTAACGAAATGAAAAAGATAAAAATTATATCCTTCAAGACATAATGGGCTGAATACTTTGTAGACCGTTTAGTGAAATGAGAATCATTTGGAAATTTTGAAAGTATATTACCTTTTCAATCGGCCAATTATTCCAGAAAGCATAAAGAGCATTTCTTTTAAACGAAGATGTAGTTATCTGAAATATTTTCTGCCAGGTTCTGCCTGCATGAGTAATAAATAAGAACATTTTAACTGTAAAGGAATACTCGAGTTTTGGGTGAACTTTATTGAAATTTTGAATAAATTATCTTCTACAGCGCTGTATTGTTTAAAACATTTTTTTTATATTCGAAATACAGTTTTTCGAAGTTTCATCTTTTCACTTTTAGTTCCTATTTCACAAAATAAATAATTTGATACCAAAGAGAAAAAACAGAATATTGCAATTGTATTTATCACCAAATCAACCTTGATTAAGAAGTCGTATGGGAAAAGTTGTACCAGCGTGACCAGTCTTTCGTCTGTCACATATTGGTATGTAGAACAATATCATCCAATATCCTGTTCTTTTCAACATAATAGGATATAATTTCAGAGAGATTTGTCTGATATTTCTTGCAGATCGAGCGAACTCCGCACGATGGTGTCTTCAACTCGTTAAAGTAGATCTCGAAAATATTCTATTGAAAGTGTTATGAATATAGACTGATCAGAATCTATAATGATATTTCGTCAGTGAAAATTCAAAAATGAAAACATTTCTTATCGACGTCGTCTACACGACAAACAAGAGATTTTTTTAGTCTTAGTATATTTAGTGAAGGCAATATTTTAAAACGTAAATATCAATAATTTAGCAGTGAAGAAAAAACATATAAGTATTCTAATGATATTATTTTAACTATTTCGGGAGGAAACAAAGTCAAATCCTTACAAATAACAGTCTTTTATGATTTCTGTTTTTATGTAGCTGCTTAAATTCTAATGAGGGAACCACTAACTGAATTTACAAAAATGTACTCATTCGGTGTAGAAAACTAGACCAACTTGTTTAGAGAACATATCAGAGAAGTCAGTTTTGGAGAAAATGATGTTATTCGACACATGATGATGGATATCAAACAATTTACTATAAATCAAATAGCCATTGATATTAGCATCTGCTGTGGGCGAGTCGAGAATATTCTGCGCAATGAATTTGCCATGATAAAGGTTTCTGCTCGATGGGCTCCCGGATTTCTGACATCTGACAAAAAAATGTACGCAGCTGAACAAGTAAGGACAAAATCTGACATTGTTTGAATTGGAACCAGCCGATTTCTTTGAAAATTTCCTAAACCAGGATGAGTGTTGGTTTCATTACTTTAAGCTAGACAAAGTGACAAACCATGCAATGGTAACATCCCTACTTATCTGCTTCCAAAAACACTAAGACCGTTTCATCTGCATAGAGTGTGATGATCTCAGATGCAAAATGCAGCGTGTCTATTGACTATTTACAAAAGGCCCTCACCGTCAATGGAGAACACTTTGCCACCGTGCAGGAAATGTGAGGAATTGACTTATGATATGAGGACAACGCTCCAGCACACAAGACATTGATCTCAATGGTTGTTGTGCGTGGCTTTAGCTTTGAACTTTTTGATCAACCTGTCTATGATCCGGATTTAACCCTCTAACTATCATCTGTTTTCCAATGTGAAAAAGCACTGGAACCATATCGCAGTTATGATGACGTCATATCTGCTGTTGGTGACTTTTTCGAGCAACAAGTTAAAAGCTTCTTCAATAATGAAATCCAAGCATTGCAACACCGATTGAATAATTGTGGGAGCCGAAAGGGGGACTATGTTGAAAATTAAACCTCATTTGATCGTATTCTTTTAAAATATATTGGTCAGTCTATGATCTAATTCAACCTTACAAGCTCAAAAAGATAACGATTGAAACAATCAAACAGAGGGGACGTCACAAGAAATGTATCACCTGAATATTATTCAGGTAATTAGATATATTGCATGGAGATAATGGCCTGAATACTAAAATGTAATACAAAAAGACAGAAATACTTGTAAGATATGATTAACTCACTGTTTCCATCCAGCATTAAATAAGATATACAGTCGCAAGTAAACAATTCAAAATTTCCCTCGGCTTCAGCTTGAAACATTTTGCATGTGCCATTACAATAACTAAAGAATCTACAATAATCAGTCGCCAAACAACGTAATGAACATTCTGTGATGGTTAGTGTGGTTTGTGTTCGAATCAACCAAGGAGAAGCTATGCATTGTGAATTGCTTATTTTCCTAAAGAGTGCCTCATTTTTCGATTCGCCAATCATGACCGTGAGGAGAAACATAATGGTGAAAACTTGCAGTAGGTTGCGAAGGATATACTTTTCATTTGCCATTTTTCAGTCCTGAAAATATATAAAAAGCAATATATATATATATAATATGAGGGAATATCATTCCAAACTTACTGGAAAAAATTCAATTTAGAAACACTAAATCAAATTTCACAAAATATATTAATATATATATATATATATATATATATATATATATATATATATATATATATATATATATATATATATATATATATATATATATATATATATATATATATATATAGATTACATGTAAATGTAATAATAATTGCAATTCTGATAACGTAGTCTATAAGTGTATGGTAACTTTAATAGATGATAAAAATTTGAATTATCATAATTTAAATGCTATTTATATAGAGTCCATTCGAATAAAATTAAATCAAGAGTCTCTCAACATATGTATTCTTTTAGGAATAAAATTTTAATAAATTCAACAGATCTCAGTAAATATATTTGGGACCTTAAATCTAGATCTGGTAAATATAGATTAACTTGGGAGATTATTTGTAGGGTTAAATCATATTGTATAGGGAGTAATTATTTTTCACTATGTAATAACGAATTTAAAGAAATAAGATTTAATAACTATTATGAGTTGGTAAACTCATTGGAAGAATGTAAAATGAAATGTAAATATAAATTAAATTAGCAATATAATAGGTTTAGCTAATAAATAAATGATTATATAAATTTATTAAGATATATTAATTATAGTGATACAAATTAATTTAACTATGATATGCATATTTATTATACTTATTATTTAGACTTTAAATTTATAGTAAATAGTCATTTAAAATTAGATGCTAACATAAATTTATTTACCTATATAATACGTTTAACTTATTTTTCAGTATGTATAAAAACCTTTTTTCTTTTTATGTTATTTATTTCTTGAAGTTATAATTTAATAGTATTAGAGTATAATTTACTATATTATTATGTTATATTAATATATTTGAACAATATTAAACTTAAATATTTCTTAATACATGAATGATTATATATTATTTTATTAAGACCTATTAGTTATAGTAATAGAAATGAATTAAATATTATATGTATATTTTACGTAATAAATTTTATAGTAAATTGTCATTTATAGTAAAATGTCATTTGTTATTCTATTTTTCATATTTTTCCTTAATTCACGAAGCTTAAATAGTTTTCGTCTTTTTCATTAATAAATAATTTTTGTCATTTTCATTGATAATTTTATTATTTGTTTACACAACGTCTTCACGAGTTTAATTTCTTATAAACGCTAAGACCTATATTTTAATTTTTTAAATTCAGTTATATTATTTTCATCGACAAGCTAAGTAACGTTGTTTGTTTATCAATATTATTGTTTATCAATATTAAATCTATAGATACTACATATATATTAATAATGTAGTTAGTTTATATAATGGGTTTTTGCGTATATTTGAACCATTTCCTATTTTTTGTTCCAGTATATATGGCCTATACTAGCATTGTGGCTTTTGAATTGTATTGGGTTTGATTATTATTATTATTATTATTATTATTATTATTATTATTATTATTATTATTATTATTGTTATTATTATATTATTGTTCTTGTTGTCGTTGTTGTTGTTGTTGTTGTTGTTGTAGTTATTATTATAATTGTTGTTGAAATATTATTATTATTTTATATATAGTTTCTTCATAGTTATTAGTTATGATATCTATTCATTTAGTATGCTTTATTATTATTTTCAAAAAGGGATTTAACGTATTACATATAATTTATTTTGAGAATTTGTTTGTTAGACAATTCATTATTTAATAATTAGGTGGTATATTTATTACATTTTAAGTAAATTCGCTTGATATTAATTGATATTTTGGTCAACTATATTATTGAGTGAAATATTAAATCTATAGATACTACATATATATTAATAATGTAGTTAGTTTATATAATGGGTGTGTGTATATTTGAACCATTTCCTATCTTTTGTTCCAGTATATATGGCCTATACTAGCATTGTGTATATTACTTAACATTAAGGTTTTTAGTATAAATTGCTTAATGGGTATTAGATTTTATTTGGATGTTTATTAATAAATAAATTAATTAATAATTTTATTTAATGTATATGGCTTAAAGTGTTGTATTTAGTTTTCACTTAATGTTTATTTTGCATCTTATATATATATATATATATATATATATATATATATATATATATAGATAGATAGATAGATAGATAGATAGATAGATAGATAGATAGATAGATAGATAGATATAGATAGATTTGTTTTAAATATTTTAATTAATTGTATCTTATTTATTAAACAAGAATATATTTTTCTAATTTATATATATATATATATATTGGCGGTACCCCAGCATGGCCACAGCTCATGAACTGAAACTAGATAAAATAAAATAAATAAGAAATATATATATATATATATACAGAAAGAGATAGAGTGATACAGAATAACTCAACTGTTATTTTTTCTTTCCAGATAAAACTCACTGGAATTAATGATGCCAGCCATACTAAGCTTTGCAGAAAGGAAATTCATTTTAAAATGCTACTGGAAGAGTGAAAACGCAGTTGAAGTGCAAAGACAGTTTAGGATGGAGTTTCAAGCATCACTCGTATTAGAGACTAGTTTGAAGCCGATGGAATTGTTCAGAATGTCCACGAGAAGCGTTTCGGAA
>NC_043004.1:71663698-71678698 GCF_006345805.1 Octopus sinensis | reverse complement strand
TTTCGGCTCAGTACCAGCCTTGGAAGAAGCAGCACGCTTGGGAGCCATTGCAGAGGATGATAACGCAAAGTTCAACGCAAAGAAACCAAACAAATTTGTTACATAGGTACAAAAGCATGATTTTCTAAAGCAAAAATAAATAATTGATTTGATCGACTTTCTGTATGTTAGTTGAGCTTGCATTACCATCTCGTTACTTACGAAGGGGAAGTCGAATGGAATCTAAATAAGTGCATTTATTTCGAGAGATGGAACAATTTTCTCATATACAGCCCTCTATCTAGAACCAATACTGATTTCTAACTGAGACACAAGTCACATAGGACTCAGATTGACGAATGGCAAAAATCCACTGCGGTGGGATTCGGAACTAGAACGTAAAGGTACGTGTCTGAATAGTAAATACATTTGAAGTGTCGATGCTTGATTCTAGAAACCCACCGTTCTTCCGTCCACTTTCATTGGAAATAGGAAATCAATAGAAAACCTAATGAAAGCAAAAATCAACGACAGTAATTTCCAACGCTAGAAACAATTCTAGCATTATCTCTCTTTTGGTACAAAATATCGCAAACTTAATATATTTTAAGATTCACGACTGCTTCGGGCTGACTAAGTAAACTTCCCTTTCAGATGAAATTTTACCGACTAGAAACATCTCACAGTAAAGAAAATCGTCTGTGTGTTAATGTTTCTTGTTTTTCAAATTTTAATAAATGTGCGTATTTCGTATTGCATTATCGTAGTTCTTACGTTTTAAGATTTAAGTAAGGATAATTCCACAGACTGATGAAAGCAGTTGATTTATGTACACTGATTTCAATAAAAAATGATATATTCTTAAAACAATATCGTCAAATTCTTTTCACTCGTGTAAAGATAGGTGAACAATACAAACTTACCTAAGAAGTTGTCGTCAGGATATTTCACTTCTCTAAAAAACTAGAGGTGTTATAATGTTTTTTTTTCTTTCTTGTCAAAATGCTTTACAATTCAGATGATAAGTAAATTATCAACTTTACTATTAGCTTCGTTATATTTTTAATCAATTTTTACTTCTATCCACAGATCCGCGTAAATAAACCACTCGACGCAAGCTATATATATATATATAAACCCAAAGGTGTCAGGTAATGCTGAGTAAGTGCTATGAACAGACTATAGTTGAGCTCCAGGTTCGATAATGATATACATATATATATATATATATATATATATATATATATATACACGGTTCGTGAACAGAGATTTATATTTTGACTTCCCAATATATTGATATATAATGTCAATATATTGGTAGCTTTCTATTTATTTAAATACATTACGGCTATCTAGTGTGCAAGTCATGAATTTCTCAAACTCTCATTTTAATTATCGATCAAGTTTTGTATAGTATATAGTCCAATCCGAAGCTGTGCGTTTCACTCTGGTCAATATGACATATACTTTGAATGTAAGATTCACCTACGATCGATTAAGTTGCTGATGATGTATTGAGTTTTGTTCGATTCATTTTGATCTACCTTACACATTTTTAAAGCATTACTGACTAAAGAAGCAATCATGAAGAAGCATAAAAAATTAATCTAAACAGACGGTGACGAATTTACCAAAAGAATATACTGTATATAAATACACACACACACACATACACACACACACACATACATACTTATATATATATAAAAATACTGCAATTTATAGTTTCTAGGAGCTGAAAACTTTCAGAGGTTTCTTTCTGATGGCCAGGTACCATTTACTTACATATACAGGTCACCATGTTACCTGTATATCTAACCTGTTCGATGACGTACTATGTTATCACACACCACAAACGCACATATATGGATATATGGATATATATATATATATATATATATATATATATATATATATATATATATATATATATATATATATATATTTATATATATATATATATATATATATATATATATATATATATATATATATATATATATATTTTGTGAAATAGAAAGATGAATAATCTTGTTGCAGATTAATCAAAAGTTTAACCGATACCTTGGTAGCAAAAATCACAGCAGAAGACACCACAGTTGGAGGTACAACCATATGGTGTTGCAACCATGCGTTGGAGCGGATAATTGAATTTTAATATTATTAGTGAATTGAAGAAATGGAGTTGAACGAAGATTGAACAGAAATCGTTTTATTGCATTCTACACGTGTTTCGAAAGCCACAATTTACCAAATTCTGATTGAATAAGGAGACCATATTGTGTCTTTCTCTTCAGGAAGAAATAGGAAATCCGTTGGAAAAAACAAAAACAGAACAGAGGCGGAGCAAAACAAATCGAACGAGGCTCCATGGGCTCTTAGGAGCCTCGTTCGATTTGTTTTGCTCCGCCTCTGTTCTGTTTTTGTTTTTTCCAACGGATTTCCTATTTCTTCCTGAAGAGAAAGACACAATATGGTCTCCTTATTCAATCGGAATTTGGTAAATTGTGGCTTTCGAAACATGTGTAGAATGCAATAAAACGATTTCTGTTCAATCTTCGTTCAACTCCATTTCTTCAATTCACTAATAATATATATATATATATATATATGTAAGTTCAGCAAAATTTAGATTCAGATTAATATGCTACTTAAGTTAAAGGCACCAGAATTTTGTATGGCATTATCCATATAAATCATATCGGGTGATTATAATCAAAATAAGCAACAAGGATATCCAAGGTAGTGTAGCACAATTGTTTCATGCTACTTCATTTTATTAAACACTGTAAGTATGACATCAGTTTTTATATGTCGAGCGACCTTCAGCCACATATAGAATTTTAAAATTAAAACGGACAATGCACATTCTTATACTTATTTCATTTGCCAACATTACAAAAGGGTAGATATATAGACAGAAATGTTAAGTTCATCATTAAGAACATAGTGGTAGTATGTTCTTCTCCGTCTGTAGATTTTTCTCACTGAATTTACTTTGTTATTTCGATCTATCAGTGGGGAGGGGGTTTTCTATTCTTGGTTGAATGGAGGAAGGGGTAGTAGAAATTGTCAAAGCCATAAATCCATCCTCATTTTGAGGAATTTAATCTAGAGCATTAGTAGACTCTATTCTCCCTACCCCCACTAACTTCAGCCTACTAGCTTTTGCTATAATACATTCAAATATGTCTAACAATACTCTTGTATATGCTTGTCCCACCCGTAAAAAACGTGGTAGACCACTTACCATTACCTCAGCATAAAGCATACAAAAATACCCACTGTCAACGCTTGCATGGCTGGGCGAAGCCAGGCTACTCACCTTCAGATGCACACGACATCAGAACTACTGTCGCACATGTTATCGGGGTCAGCCTGAGAACTACTCTTAAAAACCATATCTTTAAGTTTAACACTAAGCTGTATAAACAGATGGAAGGCGGTGCTATTGGAGAAGAGATCGCCAGTGAAGTTGCTACCCTCTTCATGGTATGGTAGCAAAAGGGCAATCATTTATATCTATGATAAATTAATTACTGTAAGTTTGTTTTATGAAGTTAGGACCCATGCATTTAATAAGTTCCTAGATTTCACAATACAATAACTGGTTTATGCAACGTATACACATACATGCAAAATACAAGCGTATATACATATAGATATACAAACGTACGAGCGTATATAAAAATATAAACAAATATACATATACATTTATTGTCTGTTTATTTACTTGTGTTCCTCTCTGTTGAAGAGCGTGGGCCCGAAACGTAAAAGACTTTCTCACCTTCCCGAGTGTCAGACTAATACACCTGCTTGTTGGTTATACAACTGTCTTAGTTTTTTGTTTTTCTGTAAATTTCAACTGCATATGCATACACACACACATACATATATAAATACATAGGTATACACATACCTATATGTTCACACATACACTTAAACACATGTAGAAACAGATAGGTATTCACATCTATAAATAGAAATATTATATATATCCACACAGGATGTAGTGTCGTATATGTATATATATATATAATATATATATATATATATATTATATATATATATATATATATATATATATATGTATATATATGCATATATATATATATATATATATATATATATATATTATATATATATATATATATATATATGTGTGTGTGTGGAGGCGCAATGGCCTAGTGATTAGGGCAGCGGACTCGCGGTCGCAGGATCGCGGTTTCGTTGTTTCGTTGTGAGTGTTTATTGAGCGAAAACACCTAAAAGGTTAAATTCATAAATAATTTACAAAATAAGGGCAAAAGAAAAATTCTAATGCCAAATATGCCGAAAAAAAGACAAAAATTGTCAATAACCATTATAATTTATGCGTCTCGAAACAAACCTATAGAAATTTCTAAAAAATCCGTTATTACCGTATTGGTCCCAATTTCGGTGTTAATTCATAAGAATTTCCCCTCTTCAGCGATAAATACGTGGGATATAAATGAAATACTTACTCATATCCATGGAAAAAGCAAACACTAAGTCCTGAGCAGACCTAAGTACCCCAAATATATCCAAAATAGAAAAACTTCGGCACATCTCGAGACACGTGTGATTCGAACTAGAAACTTTCACAGAGTGACAGAATCCGAAAGTGAACACTATTCAATTTATAACTAATGTAGGATAAAATTTTGGATATATTTGGGGTACTTAGGTCTGCTCAGGACTTAGTGGACGCTGCATCTACTACAAATGTGTTCTGAGCTGGGGCTGATTGTTGGGAATACTTTATTTCATAAGTGGAAGCATAAAGTTACCTGAATTTATTCAAAATCAAAGCAAGTTCACTCTGGGAATTAACACGGAAAGCTGACTTACAGGATTTGTGCAGTCCTAGGGTATTGCGAGGTGTTAAATATGATAGTGATCACAAGATCGTTAGAGCTGAGTTTAAGTTGATGGTCACCAAGATGATTTGTAGTGCAGGTGTACCAGTTCAAAAGAGAATTGATTTAGAGCAGCTGAAACCACAAGTTTTGCAGTTATTTCAGGAGAGGTGCAGCAATGCTCGTTTTGACGGTGCATGGGAGTCGTTTCAGGATGGAATATATAAAATAGGATCAATGATGTTAGGTTCTAAGAGGAGACAGCATCGAGACTGGGTGAGATGAACTCATCAAAAGCTTCTGGATCTAAGCACAAAGAACAAAGTGGTACTAGAAAAGTTTTACAAGTCTCAAAAAGGCAAACTTACAAAAAGAATTCAGGAAGCTTAAAAATACCCGATAGAGAAATTTGTATGAGGAAGTGCAGACAGCCTAGTACAAGGAAAAGATTGACAAAGTTTGGCTGGCGTCATACTTTCATTCGACAATATTTCATAACAGAACGCATTGTGGTTTCTATTCACCTTCACAACCTCTCCTTATAACTCCAAAGGATACGTATAAATCACAATATTTACTGTTTTTGCGTTTCGACTGATGAGTCAGTGTCTTTTCATTTGAACTTGTCGCACTTTCACATCCTGTGTTGTTATTGTCTCGTTTTAACATGCTTCCGCTATTTAACAACCGATCCATCATATGATCAGACATTTACAAGAAATAGTTACTGATGTAGTAAATGCAAACTTCAGTAAAGAACCACGTTGAAGGGAGAGTGAAGTTGTGGCGCATCTGCTCTCTGCGATGTACAGTCCGCAACTGAGAAGAGGTGGGAACTCCGACTTCACACTGAGCTCGCGCACCACGATCTAATTATATACGCCTAGCACACGACTGGGGTTGGTAATTTCACACGTATAAAAGCTCCGGTCCTACCGTACAGTGATTGCCTGAAACATCAGTTTTATGCAGAAATGTTAAATGCATAAAATAGTTAAAAAAGAAAAAGACTAGAAAAAGAAACAAAAGAAAAGTAATTATTACCAGAAACCGTTTACTTTTTACGCTGTCATACGAGTGGATGTATATGTTACGTTACCTGTGTGTAACAACATTATTTTTTCTTGTAATATGTCTATCATTATGTGTATATATATATATATGTATGTATGTATATGCATACACACACCCACACCCACCCACACACACACATACGCACACACGCACACATATATCTATATATATATATATATATATATACAGCTGCAGCGTGGAAGGCGTTTATAAGAAAGTTAAAAACACACAAAAGCCGTTAGATTCACTTCGACATTTAAACTTAATTTGCCAAAATATTTTCTTCGCTTTGAGACCGCGACCTGTTTACTAAACAATTTCTGTAGTGCAACTGTTTTTGTTTCCGCACACGATCTCAGATCAAAAGCCAGCAACAATCCTATGCGAGGGAGAGAGCAGGCAAAGAAGCTTGAGTTATAAAAAACATTGTCAAACCAAAAAGGCTTCTTTCATTACGCCAAAGAAACAACCTCAGTACGCTGGAATATAGGAGCCCTTCTTCCAAAAGTTTGGCTCCCTAACAGTTAGTCCAACCAGGATCAGTGAGGTACTGAATGACCAGTTCAAAAGTCTCTTCAGCACCCCGATGGAGCACAGTCGACTGAACGAACTCGTTACGATGGATTAGTAAAGATATCAGTGAAGAAGATATACTACTAGTTGTAATGGATGCAGGTTCGTGTGTCATATAGCTAGCTAGAGGCGTTGGCCTCTTGGAGCTGATCAGCGACAGCTTTAGTCTTATTTATAGACTGCCATATTAGTATGGCGATAACTATTAATATCCAGTAACGCTGCCGTAATCTCCTTTAGAGAGACTTAGTAATTTTAATATTTCTATTATTGAAAACAAGTGGATGCATTCCACTGTAACTATGTAAATAAAATCTTCGAACAGACGGTCAGTAGCGACACCTGCTGGTTCTGACTACGCTGCATTGATAAAGGGCAACAACCCTGAAACATGTCTGCAGATGTCTGACTAGCAAGGTGAAGCGGCTGACCTCCCCTGTTCGAAGGTTGTAATGGACGCAGGTTCGTGTGTCATATAGCTAGCTAGAGGCGTTGGCCTCTTGGAGCTAATCAGCGACAGCTTTAGTCTTATTTATAGACTGCCATATTAGTATGGCGATAACTATTAATATCCAGTAACGCTGCCGTAATCTCCTTTAGAGAGACTTAGTAATTTTAATATTTTATATATATATATATATATATATATATATATATATATATATATATATATCATGCCCTAATAAACTCACCACTTATAAATTAAAAGGAATCGGAAACTAAAATTTGAGTAACAAGATTCAACAAGAATTGTTTTAGTGTTCTTTAGTGTTCATAAACTGATCAATCAATAACAATTTCCAGTTGTTGCTTGTATAATAGAGTGTAAGGTCTAATGTATACATGATTATTGCTGATGTTGATTATTTCATTGAATTTCGGGAAATGAATGTTAATACTGCATTTTGTAGTAAACAAGAAAGTGTAAAAGCAAAGAAGGATCCGTTTATTTACATTGACTACACGAACAATCGATATTGTTTTCGATGTTTCTGAAACATTTATATATCATATATATTTACTTACATAGATACGGCCGCAATCACGTCAGCACACTGATCTCTCTCTCTCTCTCTATATTATATATATATATATATATATATATATAATAATAATAATAATAATAATATAATAATAAAATAATAATAATAATAATACTACTACTACTACTACTACTACTACTAATACTACTAATAATATAATAATAATAATAATAATAATAATAATAATAAATGAATGAATGAGACCTCGATATTATGTAAGGTAGAGGAATTTTATGACGATCAACTATTTGTCAAATATTATATGTATATATATATATATGTGTGTGTGTGGTGTAGATAGACAGATATACATATATACATACATACATATATATATATATATATATATATATATATATATATATATATATATATGTATGTATATATGTATATCTATCTATTTAGAGGACTGACCACTAAAAGTAGACAGCCTATATGCTAGATATAGACATCAAAATCGCCATTTTCCACGTAGAATATGTCCTCTAGAAATAATTTCAGCAAAAAAAGAACACAAAGTGTAAAAATAAGCAAGACAAATGAAAATATACGAAATAAAAAAAACATTACCTATGTACTAATTTGTTTCACTTGTTAATATTTACGTATATGGATACGTAAACACCTGCAAGACCATCAGTCTGTCGTTTACAAAACACAATTTCCAGAACTAGTTACATGACGCTCAACCGAAATCCAGTATGTATAACGTTCTACAATTTATATTTATGAGTATCTTTCAAATGCCTTCACTTTGGCGCGCTGAGATCGGAAATTACTCTGCAGTAAATAAACTACAGCAGTCAATTTACCGGCTAGAGAACATTTTTTATTTGAAATTTGGTTTTTTGCTGAAATTTTTTCTTGAGAACATATTCTTCGTGGAAAATGTCGATTTTGACCACTATATCTAGCATTTAGGCTGTCTACTTTTAGTGGTCAGTCCTCTACATTGTATATGTAAAAATGTTTTAATCTTCGGATTTTTTTAAAATGTGCTAGGTCACTGGTTTTAATTGATTAATATCAATTCCTACCCTTATTTAATTTTAATAAAAAATGTTCTCTAGGTGGTTATTTGACTGCTGTAGTTTATTAACTATATTGATTATAATGTGGAAAGATAAATGAGATTCGAATGCAGATAAATAACAAAAGAACGCTGTCATAAAGTGTAATCTATTGTTTAGCATGTCAAAGGTAAGTGAAATATATAAGAGAAATATATATGTATTGAAACGTGTACTTTATTTTCCAATGGACGATCAGAAAAAAAAATTAAACAATATCATATCAAAGAAGTAAGCCGGTGACAAAATGCTTTGCAGCATTTCGTCCGTTTATACGTTCTAAATTCAAATTTTCCCAAGGTTCATATTCCCTTTCATCCTTTCGCGTCCGATTAAATAAGCACCAGTCGAGTAGCAGGGTCGAAGTATTCGACTTAACATCTTCCCCAAAATTGCTGAACTTGCGCCAAAATTTGAAACCATGCAAATGAATAAAATAAAGTTTTAAAATGTTGAAATTACAGAGTATGGTCATAGTGTAAGAATTGATATATTTGTTAATACTAATAAGTAGTTGCTTTTGAGAAGTGAAATTCGTGAAGCGGTTTGTGAACAACTTGACTTTATGCATCAGCTTAAGTCAGCGGAAATGGAATCTATGGAATTAAAAATGTCAGTAGTATACTAAAGGCGATTTGGCTGTTCCATCTCAGTAAACTATTCATTTTAATATATAGAAATTTCGCCATTTATCAAAATACTTCATCTTAGAGTGAGTGAAGTGGTGTGAAAGATCGTGTAGAATACGTGCAACAAAAGGAATAAAAAAAAACCTTGGGACAGAAAATATCGAAGACTGCCCGTGGATGCCCGGCTTCTTTTACTTGCTTGAGATCCTATGTGCCGAGAAAGAATGTACGCGATGCATTTCAGAAATTTCTAGAATTTGTTTCAGGAGAGACATTTATAACTGCCTAGATCATTGCTATTTAACTATATTAATACTAGGCATCTAATAAGATGACCTGCTGCAGTTATTTGTTTTTATTCCAGACTAAAGGAGACGGCTGCAATGATACTTTTGAACACACCCTACTATACACTACTTGTCACAGTTGGGTCGTTTGCAGGACACAGTCAGGTCGTGAAGACAATTCGAAAGCTCGCTCAGGCAATAAAATTTTGTGTTAAACTGGTATCTTATGGATTATCTTATGTAAACTGAACAACATTTTATCGCTGGGACAAAATAGTCAAGTGCAGTAGAGGGGAAGTGAAAGACGATAAGAGGTGAGAGGAAGAAGGATGAAGATTGTCGTTTGTCTAAACACGCAGGTTGAATTTGGTGCGAGGCTGCCGACAGAATTGTGAGTAGGGATCTATCAGCAGCAAAATTTGGTGCAAAGATTGTTGCAAGAACACTCACTGATGAAGAGAACGAATGAAGCTTTTGTGGCATCAGCATGATGGTTTAGATCATTATATCCAATCCAACAAACCTGACCATGAGGAAAACTGAAACTACTGTTAGGATGCAAAGACCACTTAACAGCATAACAAACGGAAGCTTTCTGGTTCCTCTAGATTTAAGAAGCCAAGGCAAAGCAACTCCACTGCAAAGCTCGTAATGATCCTTTATGTTTTTAACACCACCTGTATCGACTATATAAATTGGGTTCCCTCTGGCCAAATGGTCCCCGAAAAGTATTTTACGAAGGTTTAGAAGACGTTCAGGAAGAGATGTTTTGTAAAATGCGAGAGCTATTACACAGGAATTGGTGGCACGTGTAGCAGAAAAATGCATCTGTCCACAATTCTAACTCTGTAACCAGCTACTTGACAGAAATGGGCATCAAAACTGTCTCTCGCCTTTCATACTGTCCAAACTTTGTCCTTTGTGACATTTGTTGTTTCCCAACCAGTAAGAGAATATGAGGGGCAGTCAGTTTAGAGATGTTGTAAATTGAAAGCTTCGTTATTTGGAGTTTTTATTTTGATGGAAGATAAAGAAGCAATACTTTTAGAGATAGGTCCTATACTAGGTTTTTTAACTACGCTCTTCGGTGGATGGATTACCTACGTATATATTGGATTTGTGCGTTATCTTTCTTTTTTAGTTTATATACACTGGATTCTACGTCAAGTGTAGCATCGAGTAAGATTACTGATTTTTTGTGTTTACCGTAAAGAACACGCCTACGTTTTCCAAATACTTGATGTAGACCTTTCCTTAATTCCTCCATTTTGTCCGCTATAGTTTCTTGACAAGAATAGACCGTTGTCCCTGTAGAGACAACTTGATACGAATGTAATTTTTCTTTGAAAGTTTGCTAATATGTAAGAGCCGTCAATGTATCTTTGTCTTTCAGTGAATACTTAGGTCAAATATCACTATACGGTTTTCCTTAATCTAGAAAGCATTGTTGAGAAAGAGAAGGGAATTACATGCTTGTAATATTGTTTCTATTTCTGTGTCGTTTATTGTAGTTATTGTCTTTCTATAAATGTGGCATACATGAGTTTAGGTTTTGTTATTGATCCTTAATAATCTTAATAATCTTTGGTGTCAAAACTTCTACCAAGCGCCAAAATAACAAACCTGACGTAGTTACTTGAGACGTGAAAGAAACGTCGTGTACAATGACGTTAGTCGGCTGCACTGAAGATGGAAATATCTCATGCAAAATCAGCAAGAAGGAGAATATCTATGTGCAGCTACGGAAACAGCTTTCACTCTACCTTGACTGTAGAATCACATTTATATCAATAATTACTGGAGCACTTGGTTATGTCAGTAAATGTTGCAGTGGCAATTGAGAGAAGCTAAGATATTCTAACAAAAGAAACTGACCGAGACACACGGATTTTACCAAATACAATCTGTAAGCTGACTATTCTTAAAGATCGATTTCTAATAAATATATATATGATCCAAAAACTAGCGGTAGCACTTTTCTTTGTTTTAAACCAGTTGCATCCTTTTAAAAAGAATACTAATAAATAAAATTGTGAAGTAGACAAATCATACAAACGTTCATACATACGTATACACACACACATTGTCTTAATACCTAAAGAATTTCAAGGCGGCGAACTGGCAGAAACGTTAGCACGCCGGGCGAAATGCTTAGCAGTATCTCGCCTGTCTTTACGGTCTGAATTCAAATTCCGCCCAGGTCGACTTTGCTTTTCATAATTTCGGGGTCGATAAATAAAGTACCATTTGCGTACTGGAGTTGATCTAATCGACTGGCCCCATCCCCACGCATTTCGGCCCTTGTGCATAGAGCAGAAAAGTATACCTAAAGAATTTTCCATTGCATATGTTCAAAATTTATGAAACACAACATACATCTCTCTTTAATTATTTGTTTCAATCCTTTGACTGTGGCCATGCTGAAGCTTCACCTTTAGTCGAGCAAATCGACCCCAGGACTTATTCTTTGTTACCGTAGTACTTATTCTATCAGTTTCTTCTGCCGAACCGCTAAGTTAGGGGGACGTAAACACACCAACATCACTTGTCCAGCGATGTTGGGGATAAATACAGACACACAAACATGTACACACATATATACATATACATATATAGGACGGGATTCTTTCACTTTCAGTTTGCGTCTACCAAATCCATTCACAAGGCTTTGGTCGGCCCGAGGCTATAGTAGAAGACACTTGCCAAAGTTGCCACGCAGTGGGACTGAACCCAGGGCCATGTGGTTGGTAAGCAAATTACTTATCACACGACCACCATTCATTTATCTATCTTTAATTAATCTATTCTCAGCAAGCATGATCTATTTCGACACAAGATATTTTTTTCAACTCAAGATTTTTTTTCATATTTATACAACACGATGTCTATGTATTTATATTTTATATTTTTATATTTACTATCACATTTTGCATATTTCTGAAAGACCGTACGTGATATCAACCAATCAAATTCACACGCGTATGTGTCAATTTGTACCATATAAAAATACACATTATACGTTCATTCACATTTTTATACCCTTCTTGATCACGACTGCCAGACGAAGATATATGTTAAACTCTGAGTTGCAGTTTTTTGAGATAAGTTTGTGACGCTTTTGCAACTTTAATATTAAAGCATATTACTCTATCACCGATAGTCTTTCTTTCCACATTGTTTCACATTTACATGCTTACTCGGATGCATATGCATATATGTATATATTTATATGTGGAGGCGCAATGGCCCGGTGGGTAGGGCAACGGACTCGCGGTCGGAGGATCGCGGTTTCGATTCCCAGACCGGGTGTTGTGTGTGTTCATTGATTTATTGAGCGAAAAAACCTAAAGCTCCACGGGGCTCCGGCAGAGGGGTCGACCCATGTTGTACTCTTTCGCCTCAACTTTCTCTTACTCTTTCTCCCTGTTTCAATGGACTGGCGTCCCATCCAGCTGGGGCACCACATACGCCATAGAAGCCGGGAAACGGGGTCCATGAGCCTGGTTAGGCTTGAAAAGGGCGCATAAATAAAAATAAAAAATATATTTATATATGCGTAACATTGTGGCTGTCAGCCCACCTTCGCTTGACAACCTATGATGGTGTGTTTAAGTCTCCGTGACGCACCGGTTCGGCAAAAGCAACAGATAAAATAATTATTAGGCTATTAAAGAATAAGTCTCTAGATAGAATTCTTCCGCTAAAGACCTTGAAGACGATGCTCCAGCATGGCCACAATCAAATGACTGAAACGAGTAAAAAATAAAAGAATGAAATATATGCATATATAGAACAAAAGAGAAAGAGTAAGAATAAGAGAGAGAGAGAGAGAGAGAGAGAGAGAGAGATTAGTGTGTTAGTGTAACTGCGGCCGAGTCTATGTGCGTAAACATATAATATATAAGGGATTTAGTAAAATCGAACATAATATCGATTGTTTGTGTCGTCAATGTAAATAAACGGAAAATTCAATGTTTATACATTTCCTTAAAGAAACGGAATACAAACAATTATTTATTTTTCCGAAATTCAATGAAATAATCAACATCAGAAACGATTATGTATAGATTAGACGTTAAACTTTCTTATGCAACCAACAACTGGAAATTGTTAATAATTGATTGAACAGTTTACGTATAAACATCAAAACGTACACTTGGGCATTTCTTGTTTAAACTTGTTCTCCAACTTAAGTACTTAAGATTTAATTTCCGATTTCCATTTAAATCTTGAGCGGTAATATATTCATCGTTATTATTGGCTAAATGAACTTTAATGAATACACGTATATATATTGATATATGTATGTATATATATATATATATATATATATATATATATATATATATATATATATACACACGTATGTAAATATATATATACACATGTATGTATATATATATATATATATATATATATATATATATATATATATACACACGTATGTAAATATATATATACACATGTATGTATATATACATATATATATATATATATATATATATATATATACGTACATACGTATGTAAAGATATATATATATATATATATATATATATATATATATATACACACATACATACAAACATGTCCGTGTGCAGGTGCGCGAGCGAGTGTGTGTGTGTAGCCTAGTGGTTACGGTGTTTGTCTTATGATTGTGGTTTCAGTTCCTGGACCGGGTGATGTGTTGTGCTCTGTCCGCTATGTTCGTAAAACGAGTAATTCTGCTACAGACTGGCGACCCGTCCAGGGCATAAATATATATATGCCATGGAAACTGAGAAACTGGCTCATATGGGTCCATAGGGCTCGAGAAGAATTCTCATATCCTGATATACATATATATATATATATATATGTGTGTGTGTGTGGGGGGCTGACACAAACGTTAGCGTCTCGGGCAAAATACATTTTTCCGGCTCTTTATCTTCTGAATTCGTATCTCGCCGAGATCGTCTCTGCACCTAATTCATTTATAGGCGCAGGAGTGGCTGTGTGGTAAGTAGCTTGTTTACCCAGAATGCAACACTAGTTGGTCTGGACTGTTACAGTGAGCAGATGTGAGTTTCGGCTCCTTGAACAGAAATAAGGAACAAAAAGAAATTGTCAATTATGGTTCGCTATAGCGAGCAAAATACTGGGTTCTCATCAACGTAACGGTGAATTGAGAATTTTTACTTGAGAATTCTTCTTGTGAATTCTAGTGGGCGTATCTCGCCAGAAAAATAAGAATGAGCCATTTGAATTACCCTTTTGGATTACCTTTTTGGAGTATTATACAAAGGATTCCCTGTCTGTGCTATTTGTGAGGTTTTTCTTTTCATTTTCCCTTCTTCTATTTTTCTTTCTTTCAAAATTTTGGTTCATTCTTTTCATTACTTTAATTTCAGTTTCCTCCCCTCCTCTTTTATTTTGTTTTTTTTATTCGATTTAATTTTTTGGCAGACTGTCTTTTGAACTACTTT
>NC_043004.1:71646198-71658698 GCF_006345805.1 Octopus sinensis | reverse complement strand
GTATGTAGGTTCCAACTCTGTCATGTCTGTGAATATATTCCTTCTTAGCCAGGACTGGGCAGCTAGAGATAATATGATTTATTGTTTCTTGTCCATCTCCACATATTCTGCAGTTACTTGTAATATTTCTTTTCATTACATGTTTTTGGTAATTTCTGGTGGGGAGGCTTTGGTCTTGTGCTGCAATTAAAAATCCCTCTGTTTCTGCTTTGAGTCCTGAGCTTCTCAACCATTGCTGGGATATTTTTTTGTCTATTTCTTTTGCGTTTAATATTATTATTATTATTATTATTATTATTATTATTATTATTATTATTATTATTATTATTATTATTATTATTTCGCCGAGGTCTACTTTGTCTTTCATCCTTTCGTGGACGATAAATTAAGTGGAAAACTAGGACCGACGTAATCTACTAACCCTACCCAACCAAATTACTGGCCTTGTGCATTTGGTAAAAAGAATTATCATCATTATCATCATCATCATCATCATCATCATTAGTATTATTGTTGTTATTATTATTACTATTATTATTGTTGCTGTTAATATGATTATTATTATTATTGAGTGAGAGAGCAGTGCATGACATCAAAGTGACACTGGGGTAAAATATAAGAAGCCCAATATACCCATCATGACTACCAGTCTGATAAGGGTACACCAGGCACATGCATCACAACCATATGTGCACAACATGATTATCTCATATCAAGATAAACAGCACATGACCTTGCAGGTGGGGCCAAGCTAGAATTTCCTTCTGGTCGAGTAACCCATCCCGCTCAAAATGTCCCTGAATAAGGGTTGTTTAAGGATGTTGAACGAAGCACCCAGTTTCCAGAGGGGAATTATTCAAACCCCAAAGAATCGCTCTCAACACATGGCTATGATGCTCTCCACTACTCCTGCTTGCGATCAGAGATGTACATATCGTCAGCCACTAAGGAACATGGTCAATTGATTAGGGTCAAACAACTGACAAGCAAATCTGTGGAATTGAGCAGAATATTTGCTGTAGCCCATCAAAGACAAAACAATGTACATGATAACACTTCCAATCGGTTAAGATCATCAGGGCAATTATTATTATTATTATTATTATTATTATTATTATTATTATTATTAATAATAATATTTTTATAGCGTGCTTTCACTTCACTACCAAGTGCAGCTCTGTGTGCCTTGGGTTACTGTATTGAAAGTGTTCTGCGTAGGATGTGTGCAGTGCCTAGCAGTGAAATTTTCTGTATGTTATATGTGTTTGTAAGTCCTGGTGTTTTTGTTATATATTTCTCTGAATATTGTTATCATGCCTAATGCACCTACAATGATAGGAATTGTTTCTGTTTTTAGATTCCACATTCTAGTTACCTCTATTTCCAGGTCTTTGTATTTTGAAGGTTTCTCCATTTCTTTTAGAGATACGTTGTCATCTGCTGGTATTGATACTTCTTCAATTAGAAAGTATTTTTTTCTTCATGATCTCTGACAACTATATCTGGTCTGTTGGCCTTAATTTCTCTATCTGTGTGTGTTGGCATATCCCAGAGTATGGCTGCGTTCTCGTTTTCTGTGACCTTTTCTGGTGTGTGCCTATACCATCTTTTTTCTGTTGTTATTCCATAATGTTGGCATAGCTTCCAGTGTATGTAGGTCCCAACTCTGTCGCGTCTGTGATTATATTCCTTTTCAGCCAGGACTGGGCAGCCAGTGATAATATGATTTATTGTTTCTTGTCCATTTCCACATATTCTGCAGTTACTTGTTATATTTCTTTTCATTACATGTTTTTGGTAATTTCTGGTGGGGAAGCTATCGTCTTGTGCTGCAATTAAATATCCCTCTGACTCTACTCTGAATCCTGAGCTTCTCAACCGTTGCTGGGATTTTTCTTTGTCTTTTTCTTTTGAATTTAGGTTAGTCCAGTATTTGCCATGAAGGGGCTTTTCTTGCCATCATTTTATCATGGTCCGTTGTTGTTGTAGCTTTAGTTTGGATTTCTTTTGTTTTATAGCTTTTGTTGTGTTTTCTTCTTCTTCTTCTTCTTCTTCTTCTTCTTCTTCTTCTTCTTCTTCTTCTTTTTCGTCTTCTTTTTCTTCTTCTTCTGCTTCTTCTTTTTCTTCTTCTTCTTCATATTTGTTGGTGGTATGATTTCTTGTTTGTATTTGTCAGCTTCCTTATTATTATTATTATTATTATTATTATGATTATTATTATTATTATTATTATTATTATGAATATTATAATTATTATTATTATTATTATTATTATTAGTATCATCATCATAATCATCATCATCACCATCATCATCGAGGCAGCGAGCTGGCAGAATCGTCAGGAAGCCGGGCAAAATCTTAGCGATATTTTTTCTGCCACTATGTTCTGAGTTCAAATTCTACCAATATCGACTTTGCCTTTCATCGTTTCCTCGTCGATGAATCAAGTACCAATTAAATCCCGAGGTCGATTTAATCGACTAGTTCCCTCCCCTAAACTTTCGGGCTCTGCGCCCATAGTAGACGTGATCATCACTATCATCATCATAATTATCCTCATCACCATCATCATCATTAAAACATCATCATCATCATCGTCGTCATTTAAAAGTATTAAAGTTAAGATTGCAAACACTAAGGCATATTGTAGTTACTTTTGTTCCTCAATGTTTTGATTCTGAATCCTGCCAGGTTCATGCTTGATATCATTGTCGATAAATTAATATTAGTTAATTACTTAGATCGATGTACCATTGTTGACTTTAGCCATCTTCCAAAATATATAACAGTCTGCCTCGGCGAGAAATCATAATTATCAGCAATAAACCTATAAAAGCAATAAATAAGAAAATGTTAATATATACCCACCCAATATCTTGTACGTTGCTGCTACATTTCCAAACCACGGTGTTGCAAGAAGATTGTTGGGATGGAACCACATCATTGAAGACTTATCTCTTCCATTGAAAGTTAAAGATTGAATTTCAATATTATTTATTGTCAATACGACTTTCTCCTGCAAATAAAATGTTGAATGAAATCAGGTGTGAATCAGACAAGGAAGGCGAGAATGTGACAGAGTGAGAAAAGAGGAGGGCGCAAGGCAGATGGAGAGAAAGGTATGAGTATGAGTGTCAGATGTCAAGAGAGAGATGGAGAGTGACAAAGAGGAAATGGAGTGAGACAGTTGTAAGGGGGTAATGAGAAGAAAAATGTATGTTGGGAGAATAAAGAGAGATAGGATGTGCATGCATTTTTGTGCAATGTATGAGCGGTGAAAATGTACAACGAAGTGATAACTATTGACTTAACAGTAACTGCGTGAATTTCATTGCGTTTGTAGGACAAATACTTTATCTTAATTGTTTGAACTACGCTTCACGGAATAATGACGAATGGATATGAAAATAAAATTTCTGGAAACATTATTTTCAGTCATATGTTCAGATTAGCAGTAACTTTGTCTCCATTACTGCAATAAGGTGGACGCAGAGTACGGAGAGGATTTGGTGCCTTTGTATAATATACATGATCCATACATGCATGCATGCATACATCCATACACACTTCCATACATACATACTATTAGGGAAACATCAAGACAAAACCCCAAGTGACACAAAATAATGAAATTGTGTGAACTCTCTGCAGTTGACAGCAGGCATTTGATAGTCGCCAGTTGACAATGGGCAGTTGACATCAGTGATCGTTCACGTTGAATTACCGTATTAGATTAATATCGTATCTACGATTGGCGTAGTACAGAGTACGTTCTGTGTGAACATATTAATTCTGCAAAAGGTTATTCTAGATGACCATAGCCCAATATTTATTTGGTTATTACTATTCCTACCCCCTTGTACACACACCAATGTCGTCATAACAAAATTTGTAATGAGATATTCAAACCCACACATACATACACCCAAGCGCGCACGCACACACACACATACATACATATATATATATATATATATATGGTATATATATATATATATATATATGTATATATATATATATATATATATATATATATATATATATATATTGTATATATATATATATATATATATATATGTGTATATATATATATATATATATATATATATATATATATATGTGTGTATATATATATATATATATATATATATATATATATATATATATATATATATATATATATATATATATATATATATATATATATATATATATATATATATATATATATATACGTTTAAATATTTGTTGTGCAAGAATTTTTATGTAAAGTCGTGTGTTGAAACAGATATTGTTATATTTCGGAATGGTCATTTTGCCACTTTAGCTAATAAAAACACACGCACTATATATTTGGTGTTTTTTGCTTCAGTGTTATTTATTTTTTACATTAATCTTAATCTTATTTCGGCCAGAGTTCTTTCGTCACACTCCTGTGACCGCATCATGGTCCTTTGTTTTCTTCTTTCTTATTTGTGTCTCTCCTTACTAACCGTCAGCCATTTTGTATTTCTATTGTATGTTTTCATTTGCGCATGCTTATATCTCTATGTGCGTCTATGTTTATTTAGTGTGTGTATGTGGGGGGATGCCCGTAATATTTGTATCTTCTGTTTATATACGTTCATGTAATTTGTATTTTGTTTTTGTTGTTGTTGTTTTTGTTTATTCTTATTTTGTTCATGTGTTTACATCCACTTATTATCATTGCATATGCTTGTATGTATGTATGTATAACAACAATACTAGTAATAATAATAATAAATCGAATCGAGAAAAAAAAATATATACATATATAGTTATTTATTTCTATTTGTTTATTTATCTGTGTATTTATTACGTTTTCGGGATCCTCTATCGTCATATGTTGTGGTGTGTGCTAGTGCTCCATTCTAGTTTTCTATTCAGGCTAGGTTTATCTTCTATTATGTGTGTAGCTTCTGTAATTTGTCTAATTGTTGCATCTGTTCTATGTGTGGACAATATTTTAATTTCTATGTTATTGATTGATCCCCCGTGTTCCTGTTCGGCGTGTTGGTACAGAATCGATGAGCTTTTACCTTCCTTGAGTTGTCTCCAATGTACATTTACCCGCCTCCTATGCTTCTTGCCGTTTCCCCTACGTATGTCGTTGTCTTGTTACTGCATCGTCCTTCTATACATATTATACTATAGACTACATTTCTGGGTTTACAGTTTGTTTGTGGACTAAATCTACATACAGTACAGTACTTATCCGTACAGGGGGTTCTACTAAAAGGATAGGTTCTACCAATTATAGATTTGATAGGGTTGCCTGGCTTTTCAACAACCTTAATTCTTAGCTTAAGTTTGTCTAGGGTACTTCTAAAGCGGTACGCCAGTTCACCTCCAGGGGTGGTGTCAACGAACATGACATTCTGGTATTTATGGCTATCATACCAAGAGTTGGCCTTCCCTATTTTCTTTTTTGTCCTTTCTACAGTGTTCCATGACTTGTTTCTATAGAGTGGGCAAATCCTATTCCTATCATTACATAATATATTATCAAATTTCTTCATGGCTCCTTTGTATACTCTGATCCTTTCTTTATGGCTGTAACCTGAGAACTGCATGCGGTGAATGAAATATTGTATGTGTCTCTTAACCTCTGTGGTCTCGCACATGTGTGACACATTTCTCATTATTCTGACGAGGTCTGCCATCAAAATATTGAATTTGGCATTGTCCGCAATGGCTGAGTTCCGGTGGATCAAGTATTTTGAGGTCATAGGTTTGGCATAGTATGAATGAAGGATTTGGGTTTTATTATTCACAATTTCTAGCCAGGGTTCAGTGTCTGAAAATGATCGCACATGCACTAGGAGCTAGTATAAGAGTTACCCTAAAAGGCTACACGTTTAAGTTTAATAATAAAATATATGCCCAGGACGAGGGGGCAGCCATCGGCGTTAGTATCGCTGGTGATGTGGCCAACCTTTTCATGGTATGGTGGGACAGAAAGCTTAAAGAACACCCTACACAGAACTCCATACTCGTAAACATGTACTCTCGCTATGTTGATGATATCAACATAGTGGTAAAGGCACCCCCACAAGAGAGTAATGTTGATATAGTTATAGAAACTAATACTATGGAGAGCATCCAGCAAGTAGCTAACTCCATCCACCAGAGTATTAAAGTCACAATAGACTACCCCACTAAACACGCCAACCATAGACTACCAGTACTAGACATGGGGGTATAAGGTTCGGTTTTATCTTCCAGATAATAATCAAACATTATATCTCTTATCTCTAAGCTTAGTTCTCTAAGTATATTGAAAGGTACAGTTTTATACTTCTTTGTAATTTCTTTATGCAATAGTTCATGGTATGCGAGGATGTCAATATTATAAATGTTACTAGTTTTATCAGAATGGGTTAAAATACCATCCTTACCCTTAAGAGTTCTTATTAGTTCCTTTAACCTCCTCTGGTGTGGGTTCCGAACCTTATACCCCCCATGAGACCGAGAATTACACTTAAAGACCACAAGGAAAACTTCCTTGGTAACACTCAGGTCAGACTGATTTGCCCTACCAAGTCAGACTTAGGCAAATTGAGTAAAATTATTCTAGACAAATACTTACCAACTATACGTAACAAGATTAAACTCAGCCTATGGAAAAACACCCAGGGTGCATTGGATTGGTTCTCTACAATTCAGGTTAGTGATAGCAGTAGCAATAAATTTATCCAATTTGATATACAAAATTACTACTCCTCCATTAACCCTATTATACTAAATAAGGCTTTAATTTTTGCTAGGAAACATACCAACTTAAGTATGGGGGAGATAAAGGTTATCTTAACAGCTAGAAAAACATTAATAGAGTTTGATAACAAACTATGGGATAGAAAAGACACACCCAATTTATTTGACATAACCATGGGCTCGCCGGATTCAGCGGAAGTTACGGATCTAGTGGGGATGTATCTACTTGATAACTTTAATAGGGAATTCCCTGAATTAAAGGGCGGACTATATAGGGACGACACTTTATTTCTAGTCAGAAACACTTCTAATAGGAGGCTAGAATTACTGAAAAAACGACAACATAATTTTTTTTAATAGTTATTGAAAATGAAAACTACTCTGCCAATTATTTAGATGTCAATTGCAACCTTACTAACGGAATGCATGAACCGTATATTAAACCTAATTCTAACTTAGTATTTATAAACCACTCTAGCAATCACCCCACTCAAATTAAAAAGTCACTGGTACGAAGTATTAGTCAGAGAATCTCTAATCTATCCTCAAACGAGGACATATTCAATAAGCATTGTGAAAAATACAACACGGCATTGCTGAAGGCAGGCTACAAAAATAAAATTTGGTATATACCCAATAATAATCCTTCGAACACAGGTGGAATTATTAGGAGTGGGGATATTAACAATAGGCATAGTAACATTGATAATATTTATGGTAATAATGGAGTTCATCTAAACAATAATAATGAGAAGAATAAGAATAACAATAAAGTCACTAATAAAACCAATCTAAAGGGGAATTCTAGGCATTATATTGACAATACTAAGGGTAGAAAGCATATGGATTGGAAGAATAATAGAGTTTTTCCCAAGAGTAACAACTTGAGGAGTAATCCACATAGTGATGACGATACACTATGGCTAATAATACCATATGCAATGCAGATTAAAACGGATATAGTCAGAACTATACATAAAGTAATATATATACTATTTACTAAGAGTAAGAATAAATTTAGCCAAATAATTAACAATAGAACTATTAGAATAGGATATAGTATCACGAATAATCTAGCCACCATCATCTCCTCCTTCAACAACAAGAAATTGGATTGCTTCTATAATGATAGAAAGATAAACATGGGTAGTAGTGAAAATAAGTGCAATAATATCAACAGAAATAGGGCTACGGAGATTTCTGCCAGGGTTAAATCTCCTCAATCTGTTAATGGCTGCAATTGCAGAAGCAAGGATCAATGTGTGTTTGGTAATAAATACCTGAGGAGAGAGGTGGTTTACCAATGCACTGTAAATACACAATATAATAGCAGGGTGTACATTGGTGCGACTAAAAATAGTATAAAACAACGGCTAAACTATCATATATATACTTTTAAAAATAAAAATAGGATGAACTCTACGGGGTTAAGTACGTATATCTGGGAACTCAAGAGTAAGAACATAGATTTTAAATTAGATTGGGAAATACTAACATCTGCACCTGTATACAATACTAGAAATAAAAAATGCTCTTTATGTATCAATGAAATTTTCCTCGTCATCAAAACTGGCCAACCCATTATTAACAGCATTAATGAGCGGAATTTTTTTTGCCTTCACAAATTGGCGTACACTTTCTCTAGATTTAAATAATATCTAATTCTTCTACCAGTAACCTTTTAGCATTCATCTATATAGGACTGTACTATTGGTCCTTACAATTTATATTTTATAACTTTTTTATTTCTCCATGCATGTGTTCTACATTGATTGTTTCTGTCCCGACTGGAAAAATACACAAAAATATATAGTTATTCTGATATATGCATGATATTCGGAACCCCACAGAGTCTTTTATAGGTGTAAGATGTATATGCGCATCACATCTTAGGGCACTAGTTTGAGTTTTTACTATACCAATATGTAATATGTAAGAGTCTATAATTACTATAAGTTGTTTATCTCGATGAGCATATAAGGTGGGCTTTTTTTTTACGTTTGGTTTGTTGGAGGTTGTGCAATTTCTGCGGTACAAGCGTGGGCCCGGGTGGCGCTGCATCGGAGTTTGTGCGCCAGCGTACGCGTGCGCGTACGTGCATGTGCATTAACGTGTGCACTCTCGCGCGCTGTGCTTGCGGACATTCGCGTGTACTTGTACGCGTGTTCTTGTGTGTATCTTGGTGATCGTGTGTGCGAAAGGTACATGTGCGGGTGTGCCCGACCATGAACTCGTGTGTCCGTGCGAGGGCGTGCATGCACATGTATGTGCATGTGGGTGCATTCCGGCGTATCCACTTATACTTACTATATTAGGTTTATCTTTGTGCCCTCCTTAATTTGTATTCCATTTTATTTATCTATTTATCTATACACGGATATATATATATATATATATATATATATATATATATATATATATATATATATTCATATTTATTTATTTAATTATTTATTTTTGTTTATTTGGCACTTATAATTAATTTAATTTATAATTAATAAACTTATTCTAAATTAATAGTAACCTCTGTAGGTGTGTGAAAATGTGTATGTGTACGTATGTATGTTTTTGTACCTATAGGTATGATCGTGGGTGGATGTACGGATGTATGTTTTTATTACACATATGAGCACGCAGGTGCGTACTTGGATATGTTTATATATATATGCGAATATTCATTCATGGGTGGATATAAATATAGGTTTTATTTGTACGTATGAGTGCGCAGATATATATTTAAATATATATATGTGTGTGTGCGAAAGTTCCCTGCATTTACAACCCCTATCTCAATTTGTATATATATATACACACATACATGTACATATATATCCTATATATTTCAAATAAAATTAGTGTACATTTATACAGAAAAGAGATGACCCCTAACAGGACACCTTACATGTTAGAACTAGCAGTCAATCCTTCACACGCACACATACACACTCACCCTCGCACCCACACAGACATGTATATATATATATATATATATATATATATATATATATATATATATATATATATATATATGTGTGTGTGTGTGTGTGTGTGTGCGTGTGGAGGCATGTAGCGTAGTGGTTACGGTGTTTGACTCCTGGTCGTAAGTTTGTGGTTTCATTTCCTAGACCGAGTCCGCGTTGTGTTCTTGACCAAAACACTTCATTTCACGTTGCTCCTGTCTACTCTGCCGGTAAAACTATAATCCTTGCGACAGACCGGCGTCCCGTCCAGGAATTGTATATATATATATATATATATATATATATATATATATAAGTTCAGAAAAAATTTAATTCAGATGAATATGGTACTTAAGTTAAAGGCACCAGAATTTATCCACATAAATCAAATGGGGTGATTATAATCAAAATAAGCCACAAGGATATCCAAGGTAGTGTAGTACAATCGTTTCATGCTACTTCATTTAATAAACAATGAAAGTATTACATCAGTTTTAAAATGCAGAGCAATCTTCAGCCACATATGGAATTTTTAAAATTAAATTGTCAAAGTTCATTTTTATACTTATTCCATTTGTACAAAATCTTGTACTACCATGTTCTTACTGATGAAATTCACCTCTCTGTCTATATACCTACCCTCTTTGTAATGATGGCAAATGGAATAAGTATAAAAATGAACATTGTCAATTTAATGCAAAAAATTCCATATGTGGCTGAAGATTGCTCTGCATTTTAAAACTGATGTAATACTTACATTGTTTAATTAAATGAAGTAGCATGAACGATTGTACTACACTACCTTTGGATATCCTTGTTGCTTATTTTGATTATATATATATATATATATTGAGAGAGAGAGAGAGAGATATATAGATAGATAGATAGATAGATAGATAGATAGATAGATAGATAGATAGATAGATAGATAGATAGATAGATAGATTATGAGGCGTAATAGTGTCAATAAGACCCAAAGGTGTCAGGTAATGCTGAGTAAGTGCTATGGACAGACTATAGTTAAGTTACAGGTTCGGTGATTATGCGAATGAGGAGTCCAACTTAAGTCATATATCAGCATGTGTATATATAAAATAAAATTTTCAGAATGAAATAAAAATCCAAGACTGTGAAAGATTTCAGAACATTTATAAATAGGTTTTACAGCTGTTTCCGGGATATTTTATATATCCCTTCATCGGAGACGTTGTGAGAGGATTTATAAATCCCTCCGATGAAAGGTTATATAAAATATCCCGGAAACAGCTGTAAGACCTATCTATAAATGTTCTAAAATCTTTCACAGCCTTGGATTTTTATCGCATTCTGAAAATTAATATATATATATATATATATATATATATATCATAGCAGGTTGATTGACAACATTCTATTTCCTTTAAATGTTGTCGTTTAACCGCAGATTGGCCTTGAGAAGAAAGCATGTTAAATACGTTGCCGCTGAGACCGTCCTGTTTAATTATATTTTATGTTTCTTTGAAAATGTTTTTGAAAATGACTGATCCACAATGAATGTTGAATACATACAGAAGTCCACCAATTCAACGCTGGTGCCACCATTATGAGATTTGTGATATACATCCAAACATTAACTCCTAAAACAAAAATATCGTTCAATAAGATTTTTATTTGTGAAAATGAATACATCTCAATGGATCAGAAAACGTTATAATATATTCAAGATATTGAGTTGAGTCTCAACAAGTCAGTTGAAAATGTAATTTTAGTGAGAGTTTTGATAAAATGTTTCAAAGAAATCAGAGAGTACTCTAAGTTCACAAATATAAGAGAAGATATATTTTAGAAAATTAAACTTCAAAAAAGTAATGTTTATGTGTGGATACACATGTGTGGATGCACATGTACATTGAAGAATATATAATACATATGCACGAAATTGCAGATGGGAAAAAAGAAATACAGCCAGCGTGTAAGAAGTGCAGGCAATAGTCAAGTTAACAATGTTATAAAGTCGGTAAAAACACAAGCGTTTACACAGAGAATAAGAAGACAGGGCGTGTGAATAAGATTGGATATGGAGCTGTGTTTAAAATTTCTGCATTCATTATAATATTGTAAGGGAAATGAGATGCTAATGCAAGTAAGTATCAAAATATCACTGTCATAAACTGTGTGTTTTGTTTATTATGTCAAAAGTAACTGCAATATATAAGAGTGAGATGTGCCGAAACGTGTACTTAGCTTTCCAATGGACGACCAAAAACTTTAAACAATATCAAGTCGAACAATAAGGCGGTGACGTGGCAGTGAGAAAATGCTCAGCGGCATTTCGTAAGTTGATATGTTCTAAATTCAAATTCCACCGAGGTCCTCATTGCCATTCTTCCGTTCGCGGTCGATGAAATAAGTATCAGTCGAGAAGTGGGGTCGACATAATCGATTTAACACCTTCCCCACAATTGTTGAAATAATGCCAAAATATGAAATCATCCAGATGAGAGGAATAAAGTTTTAAGATGGTGAAACCAGAGTATGGTGACCAATAGTAGGAATCGATGTATTGGATAATTCTTAGGAGTGAAATTCGTGAGGCGGTTTGTGAACGACTTGACTTTATACATCATCTTATGCCAGGTGAAAGGGAATCTATGGAACCAACAAATGTTAGTAGTATACAAAATGGCTCTTCCATCTCAGTAAATCATTATTTTAATATACTGGTATTTTATCATTTATCAAAATATTTCATCTCAGAACTCAGAAGTGGCGTCAAGCTCTTGTAGAATACGTACAACGAAATGAGTGAAAAAATAGTACTGGATA
>NC_043004.1:71608698-71641198 GCF_006345805.1 Octopus sinensis | reverse complement strand
GCATTTGTGTTGTGTATGGAGAGGGTGCAATAGCTGAAAGAACTGCTCGTAATTGGTATGCCAAGTTCAAAAATGAAAATTTTGACCTCAAAGACGCACCTCGTTCTGGCCGTCCAGTTGAGTTCGATGAAGAACGATTAAACCAACTTTAGCACGAAAATTTTAGTCAAATGACGGGAACTGGCAGAGAAAATGGAATGCTCCTACACTGCTATAGAGAAACATCTTCACTAGATGGGAAAGGTTCAGAAGTATGGAGCATGGTTTCCGCATGCTTTAAGTGACAGCAACACAAATCAACGAGCCACAATCTCCGCTGGTTTGGTTGCTCGTAACCGCCCATCTCTTGGACACAAGCAACGATTTCTTTACTGAATCGTTACTGGCGACGAAACATGGAGCCTGTACATCAATATGAAGCAGCTTAAGGAATGGCTTAGTCCCGGTAAACAAGCGGCACCGCGCGTTAAACTAAATCTTCATCGGCGTAAAACGATGTTGTGCATATGGTGGGACTGTGAAGGGATTATCCATTATGAATTGCTTGAACGGAACGAAACGGTCAAAGCGGAACTCTACGTTCAACAGATGGAACGATTCAACACGGCTATTCAAGGGAAAATACCTAATCGTCAGCATAGAGTTCTTCTGCTGCACGACAACGCCCGCCCTCATATCGACAATATGACCAAGAGAGCCATTCAAACGCATGGCTGGGAAGTTCTGCCACACCCGAAGTACTGCCACACCCGCGGAGTTTCGTTCACTACTGATGCAGAATTGAGAGATTGGTTTGATCAATTCTTCGAGTCGAAATCGGGTGATTTCTACCAACGAGGTATTGAAAATCTTATTGAACGTCGGGAAGAAGTTGTAAAGAACAAGGGTAAATACATTATTGATTAATTAGTTGTTATTTTTATTAAATCTTTTTTTAAAATTTAATTTAGAAAAACGGCGGGAACTTAATTGCCAACCCAATAAATCAACGACGGGATCAAAATTAAGAGAATATCGACTTGCGGTTCCCTGGAGAATATTGGTTTAGCATTTCCTTCAAAACTACTTCCAAGCGTCAAAATAACACACCTGACATAGTTATTTGAGACATGAAAGAAATGTCGTGTACAATGATGTTTGTCGGCCACCCTGAAGTTAGAAATATCTCTTGCAAAATCAACGAGAAAGAGAATATCTATGTAGAGCTGCGGAACCAGCGGTCGCCCTGCCTTGAATATGAATTCATATTTATATCAATAATCATTAGTTCACTTGGTTATGTTACTAAATGTCGCAGTGACAATTTGGAAAAGCTAAGATTTTCAGGCAAAAGAAAGTGAACGGCTCACATGAACTTTAGCAGGTACAATCTGTAAATGGGACTTTTCTCAAAGAGCGATTTGTAATGATAATTCTTATCATCCATATTCCAGTGATAGCGCCTTTCTTTGTTTAAAACCATTTCCCCCCTTTTAGGAAGAATTGCAATATAAATAACATATGAAGTATACTAAACAATCATACCTGCATATATACGTACACACGCACACACATACCCACACAAAACACACACACACACACATATTTACAAACACAAATTTATACAATGATTTGCATATATAAAAACGAAATATATCTCATACCATTGATGTTCATTCTGTATTTAATATCGAAATTTCTTCCATTCTCACTCAGAGCATACAGCAGGTCGTCGTTTCCTTGTAGCGAGATTCTGAAATATTTTCCGCTGAAACTAATATATTAGAAGTGATTAATTCAATAAACGTCATTAAGGTTGGGAAATCTTACGATTCTATTTACGACACCCAGTTATGTTTAATTAAATCGTTCAGTTTATCTTTAACCATTGAGATATAGATATCACTCAATCTTTGTTATTTTAGCCTCGGTTTTTACGGTATAATTCTTTTTCAGACATAATTTTTCTAGCGCTACATTGACCAATGATCATAGAATGCTATTTGAGTGAGATTTGCCTGCCATATTATATGGAAATCTCTATGTGTTTTAGATAGATTTAGAAAATGTATTCCATCACACCTCATTTGTTCTATCCATAGAATCACGTATTAATCAGTGTTGTTAACTCTAGATGACAAAACAGTTGACATATACCTTCAACTTTTCTCAGCGGATACAATTTGGGAAAAGGTGTTTGTCAGAAGGACGGATATCTGGAATGGAAGCTTTATGAAATGTGTCTTATATGATGAGGTGCAAATTTGCAACTAGACTGTTTAATATGACGTGTAGTTTGGGGCAAATTCAGCAGTTGATGGATCAGAAATTCCCTTTACTAACGGAAGTGACAAAGACGGTTAGGTGTTTGACCAGAAGTTGTAATAATGAGCTAATATTTGTAGTTTTTGAAGAGGCAAGAAGTCTAATGTCAGTCATATTTTCATTGTAAATCTAATGGAATACATTGTCGCCAAGCTAACATGACATCTTCATCATTATCATCATCATCTCATCATTAACATTTAAAAGCACTATAGGCAGAATCAAAACATGTCATGTTAGCTTGGCAATAACTATTAATATATATTAATATATATATACGATTATTTGTTAAGCGGGACCAACTTTTAGAATACTTTAAATAAAGAAAATTATATTTTATAAGCTTAAAATCGATCACCGTGCGTTGACTAAAGTAGTTTAATAGGCTAATGGTAGACTATTTAGTTTAGTCAATGTTTAGTATCAGCTGTCCACAGCCAGCAGACTAAAGAGGCACCTGTTTACTGCTCATGCTTCAAGAACGCTGCGAAGAATTCCAGTAGTTCCTAGCAATGCTGATATTTGTAGGCGTTCTACTTTCACAAAAGCACCGATCTTTTTCAACCACGTTGGTAGTCGAGTGCTGATACTTCTAAGTGCACCAATTTCTATTCGTATCACGTTTACTCTCTTCATTGACCACAACTTTCGCATTTCCACTTTAAATTGTTACAGTTATTTATTTTTAGTTTTTTCACATTGATTCTGTGGTCACAGGGGTATCATGCTATGTCGATTATCATACATTTCTTTCTTTTTTATTCACCACAACAATGTGCGGTTTTCTTTCTCTGGTCAGATGATCGCACTGGATCCTTGCATTTCAGAGGATTTTGCAATTTTCATTTTCGGTAACTCCTTCTGGGGTTTTCTTATACCACGTCTTTGCTCTATGTAGGTCGTGATTTCCACAGAGCTCCCAAGGGATCATTTTTGCCACATTGCTATGTCGTCGTTTGTATTCGTGTTGTGCCAATTATCATCATCATCATCATCATCATCATCATCATCATCATCATCATTATTATTATTATTATTATTATTATTATTATTATTATTATTATTATTATTATCATTATTATTATTTAACTCGGCGAGCTGGTTGAATCGTTAGAACGCCGGGCAAAATACTAAGCAGCATTTCGCACATCTTCACGTTCTGAGTTCAAATTCTGTCGAGGTCGACTTTGCATTTGATCGTGTCGGGTCGATAAAATAAGTACTAACAGAGTACTGGGGTCGATGTTATCGACTTACCATCTCCCCCGAATTTGCCGGCCTTGTGCCAAAATTTGAAATCATTATTATTATTAGAACTATTGTTGTTGTTGCTTTCATTACTATTTTCATCTTCATCATTATCATCATCATCATTAACATTTAAAAGCACTATAGGCAGAATCAAAATAGGTTGTACACTATAAGCCTTCTTGCAGTCATTTTTGTTCCAGAAAATTTCCAGTGCCAATCCCACTGTGTTCATGCATGTTATTTATATTTATGTTATTTATATTACTCTTTGATTACTGAGATCGATGTATCAGATAAATGTACACTGTTTCCCAAATATGTAACTGTTTGCATGTGTGAGAAATCGTAATTATTATCAAAGAAAAATTATAAATGCAAATAAAGATCAAAAGCTTAATATATACTCAAATAAACTGTAATTTGCTGATACAGTTCCAAACCATTGTGTGGAAATTAGTTTATTAGCCTGGAACCACGATGTGTTAGTTGTATTTCTTCCGTCGAAAATCAATGATTGAACATAAGTATTATTATTTCTCAAGACGAGTTTCACCTGCAAATAAAAAGTTCAATGAAATGAAGACGGAATCAGATGAGACTGAGAGGGTGACAGAGAGAAGAAGAAGAAGTCAGAGAGACCGAGAATTAGAAGGTGACAGAGGGAGAGCAAATAGAGAAAGGCTTTTGTAAGAGAGAAAGGCTTTTGTAGGAGAGAAACATCGTAGAGTGGGCTTAAATGAGATAGGGTTCTGGTAAAATATGTGCGTGCATTTTTGTGTACCGTATAGAAGATGGAACTGGAATATGAACTAATAAATATTGATTTAAGATTAATTGTCTGAAATTCACGCACTTAATCTTCAACAAGAACAGTATATATGTTACCTACAACTGCATACAGAACATTCTATGGGCTGGAATAGGAATGCCTAAATATGGGACAACATATGCCTAAAAGTGACGCTTTGTTCACAGCGCTGATGACTCCTTTGATGATGCATAATTGTCACAGAGCAATCATCCAAAAGTTGCATACAGCTTTACAATTCATTTCGTCACCAACACCCAACATTTTCTACATATATTTTAAAAAGTGATAACGGAGTGACGAGTCACTTTATGTAATAATATGCAACAACGTTTAAGAATAGATCAAAGTCTAGAAGCTTATATAAGAGAATAGATGTTATGCGATATCAAATTTTAATCCTAAACAAAAGAGACGAGCTTATTTGCACCTTTCGACATACGCCCACATTTGGTTGAATCAAATAATTTCCGATTTTTTAAGAACCTTTACTCATGAAAATTTTTTACAAAGACAATACAAACACAAGAATATAAAAGAAGGGATATGATATAGTATTTAGAAATAGTTAATAAATAGAATCCCTATTAGCCGAATAGTCAACACAGAGTAATTCAGGGAAAACCCACAGAAATTGTCTTGATAATACTCTGCCGTTGCCAAGACACTGGAAGTGGCTTCTTCCATTTTTTTACCTCCTACTTAGAAAAGCAAACTCAAAGTAGATCAGTTCAGCCTCACCAGTCTTGCCCTTCTCATCCATTTTCGACAGACATACAAGAAGTAGAACATCCCTCTCTACAACCATTTTTCTCATCTAATTATAATGAAGACATTGCTGAAAGCTTGAACAGATAAAAATGTGCCTGTATATAAACCTCTACCATGTAGTCTCTTCCGCTACGACCACTGAGCAGAGAGAACATGCCTCCCTTCGCTGTCAAAAGAAGATGATGCATAGATCTCAACAACAAACTCGGTGAAAAGCCAGATTGGGCTTACACGAAACAAGAGCTGCTCAACGCAAAGCCACAAGTCGCTTGTGCACGGACAATGAACGATTGCGTGTAGTATTCTTTCATTTCCCTGTATACCCTTCGGATGGGTTCGGCTGTTGGTACTACCAAAGTAATGAATAATGTTTCAAAATTAGGTTCAAAACCAGTAGGTTTAATGGAAGGGCGTTAGACGATACCAACGACCCAGTACTGGACTAGATCAATAAATTATATTATCGATTTCGAAAGGATGAAACGCTAAACTGACATTTCCAGGGTTTAATCTAGGAAAGTGAAGAACCGAAAGAAATAATGCAAATAATTTTATCCGACGTTTTTGTAAATTCACTAAACGTGGGTGGGGCTAGTCGCTTAAATTGACTCCAGTACTTGACTGATACTTTATTATATCAAGTACCAGGAGATACTGAGAGAAAGAAAGACAAAGTTGAAACGGACGGTATTTGAACTCAGAGTGTAATAAGGCGGAAGCAATACTTATCGGCCTAATCATTTTGCCAGTCGTCTATTGTTCTTTTCCTTTTACTTTAAATATTCTTCGTGAAAGGTGAAATAGAGTAAAGATGTTCCAGTCTTGTAGTTTTCCCAAGATATTATTTCTCAGGAAACAGCAGCCAGTAGAAAGGTAAATGCGAGATTTGCTTGTTATTTCGTGCTAATCAAAAACATGACATAGAAGTTCCCTCGTTCTTTGAACATCGTACTTGATAGGTATTTAAGGATAATAAGGCGGCGAATTGGTAGAATCGTTAGCACGCCGGGCGAAATGCTTAGCGGTATTTCGTCTGCCGCTACGTTCTGAGTTCAAATTCCGCCGAGGTCGACTTTGCCTTTCATCCTTCCGGAGTCGATTAAATAAGTACCAGTTACGCACTGGGGTCAATATAATCGACTTAATCCGTTTTTCTGTCCTTGTTTGTCCTCTCTGTGTGTAGCCCCTTCCGGGTAGTAAAGAAATAGGTATTTAAGCTTAATCAAACAAAAATGTTTGTGGGTGCGCGCGCGCGCGCGCGTGTGTGTGTGTGTATGTGTGAGAGAGAGAGAATGTGTGTATGTGTATACATCTGTATGAGTAAGGAAGCAATTAATATAGAAAGACCTAAATGAAAACAAAACAGGAGTTAAAACTGAAGCATTTGTAACATCAGGATTTAAACAGTAACTACAACCTCTACAATATCAAGAAAATAAATTACATACACCATTGCAATAATGAAAAAAAAAAGATTAAAATAATATCCTTCAAGACATAACGGGCTGATCACTATGTAGACTGTTTTATCAAATGAAAATCATTTCGAAGTTTTGAAAATGTATACCTTTTCAATAGGCAAAATGTCCCAGTACGTTTGAAGAATAAAATTTCTATACGCGTATGTCCGTATTTCCAATACTTTATGCCAGTTCGCATCTGCAAGAGTAATAAATAATAATCTTTTAAATGTAAAATAATAGACAAAATTTTTTTAGACGCAAAATTTATCAAGATTTTCAAGGAAATATGTCACTATGTTATTAAGTGCAGTGAACATTATTTTATATATTCTATATAAAATCTCTCAAAATTCATCTTAATATCTTTGATTCATATTTCAGTAATTTCTCTGGTCAGTAATGGGACTGAGGTACGCTAAGAGCTTTAGAAACACATCTATAGGGACATGGTCTCTGTTATTTTATTTTTATCTCATTCTTTTAGGCATAAAAACTTTGATAAAAGCAATGGTAGACAATGGGGAAGGGTCAGGGTTAAAACATTGATATTAAAAAGATTAAAATCAGTTCAGAAAATAAAATAAAATTAATTAAATTAAATTAAATTTTTGTAAAATCCCAAACTGAGCTAATCTTCCGAGAAATACTCCTCCAGACTAAAGTAATTTCCTTTTCTTTCAATGACTTCGTCAGATTCAATTGAAATCTAAAAAATATTGTGAATATTTTTCTTTCTTTCCTTTGATAAACAGTAAATTCAATTCTAAATGGATCTTCCTCAGATCTTCGTTCCCCCCCTCTCTCTCTCTCTCTCTCTCATTCTCTCTCTTTCAGGGCTACAAAGCAGAGAAAGGAGAATCAAAAGGAGCTTGTATTACTGAGAGAAAACGGAACACCAAGAAAATAACACTGTACACCAAGGGTATGTTGTCCACACACATATACAGCTGTCTGCATTTATAGACAACAATTGTTTATATATGTAGACAGCACTGACTTAACATACAGCAGTCTGCATATGGACACAATATCTACATCTACAACTGTATCCATCAGTAGAGAGGACTCTAGGTGGCACTAGTGTTGTCTGTGACTCATTAACAATTTTATGCAGACATCAGATTTCTAAAATACTGTGTTAATTGTAAAAGAAAAATACTTCACAATATTTGTTTTTACTTACTTTAGAGCTTTTTCCCCTCCCTTTGGTTTTGTAAATCCTTTCTCTGATCATACGGTAAGGGGCCCAGAGAAAGACGAAATGATGAAATTCCCCAAATGGATATCAGAAGGATATCAGAACTTTGTTATTATTGTTGTTATCTGTCACCAATTCAACTTTGAATGAGAAGTCCTATGGGAAAAGTTCTTTCGGCCATGACCTGCTCTGCCATCTGTCATATATTCGTATCTAGGACAATATCATCCATAATGTACTATTCTTTTCAAGATGCTAGAATTTAATTTGAAGGAGATTTATCTGATATTTCTAGCAGATTGAGCGACCTAGGAAAATCTATCTCTTTGACTCCTTAAGGTAATCTATAAAACATTCTATTGAAACAGTTATGAATAAAGGCTGGTTAAAAATTATGAGGGTATTTCGTCAGTTAAAATGGAAAAATGGAAACAATTTTTATTGAGGCCATCTGCATGAAAAACATGAGTGTTTAGTGTTTGAATATTTAATGTAGCCAATATTTTAAAACGTAACTAGCAATAATTTGGCTATGAATAAAAAATAAACAATATCCTTTCGAATGATATTTTGATTATTTCGGGAGGAACCGAAGTCCAATCTTGACAGAGAAGGGTCTATTTATGACTTTCTTAATGTACTTGCTTAAATTTTAATGAAAGAATCACTAACTGAATTTACAAAAGTGTACTGCCTGGTGTATAAAACTAGAATAGTTTAGAGAATAAATCAGGAAAGTCATTCACATGTAAAATTAGTAATATAATTGGTTACGACCCTCGTGCTCGTATCTCATTGGAGAACGACCATTTAGCATTCTTTGAATGAACTGATTTGTTAGGATATCGCATATATTAAACGATTGGCTTATTTACTTGGATTCAATATTTAAATGATTTTCTGTTTTAAATAGAATAAATCTTGGAAATGAATGATTTGGGTGTGTCTTTGTGTGTGTATGTTGGTGGCGGGGTGTATGTGTTCGACGATGGCCATAAAACATTGGTGCAGCAGTCCCAACGAAGTTGTTTGATAAAAGAACTGTTACAGTTCCCGAAATGTTATGTATATATTAAGATATCTTGTCTATTCTTAAAATTTTGAATGTAGGTAGGCATAAGAAAATTAGATATGTGTATGTGTATGTGTGTGCGTGAGCATGTCTGTGTGTGAGTGTCTGTGTGCGTGCATATATATATATATATGTATATATATATATATATATATATATATATATGTTGATATCGAACAACGAGAATGAGCGCTTAGAACTGCATTTGTGGATAGAAATTGGTGTGTATGCGTTAGTGGAGTGTGTAATACACTAATACGTTAATTCGTAAATATACACACAAACTTATAAAATACATACATTTATTGCAGCACTGTATCAAAAAAATGATGCCAAAACATGCGATAAAAATGAAATTATATCAACTATTAAGTGTACACGTCTAAAATATTGATGCAGACGAAATATTCTTTTCTATTCTAGGCAGAAGGCCCTGAATTTGGGGGAGGGGGCCAGTCGATTAGATCGACACCAGTACACAACTGATATTTAATTCATCCATCCGGAAAGGATGAAAGGAAAATTCGACCTCGGCGGAATTTGAACACACAGACCGCTATGTATTTCGCTCGGTGTGCTAACGTTTCTGCCAGCTTGCTGCGTTAAGCAGATGAAATATTAATGTAGATATGTGTATCTATCTACAGCTGGGCAGAGATTTCGAATGGAATCGAATCCAACTATAATTTGATCGAAGGGAGGTAATTTATCTAAAGTTATTCCCCCTGATATTATACTTATTTTCCATATCCTGATGTTTTTATCGTAATTTTACGTAACTTAAGGTCTTTGTTTAACATGAATTCCATGATGGTAGACCTAAAATTTATGTGTGTGTGTGTGTGTGTATACTTTTATTCGTTTACCTGTTTCAGTCATTTGACGGTTGCCATGCTGGAGCACCGCCTTTAAGCGAACAAATTATACTTTGTAAGTCTACTACTTATTCTATCGATCGTCCACTTTAGCAGAACTGCTAAGTTACGGGAACGTAAGCACACCATCGGTTGTCCATGTGTGTGTGTGTGTGTGTGTGTGTGTTGTGTGTGTGTGTGTGTGTGTGTGTGTGTGTGTGTGTGTGTGTGTGTGTGTGCGTGTATGAGGATACCTATATATTTAAGCAAGTATAAAGACGGTCAGTTTGATGTGTAATTTGAAATATCTTTTTCGACACAAAGAAAGATGTTAGGTCAAATGTGTTTCATCAAATGTGGTTGACTGATTCGATACATAGTGCAAGCACGGAGACCAATATATCACGTGATTTCGATCTTATTCATCTTTATTCACTGGTGACTTTATTTTTTATACATATATTGTTAACTGGGTTAGACTATTGCTATGTTTAGCTGACACGTATCAATCACTGAGTGTCAATCGCTAGCTACATAAAAGTAATCATTACCGACTTCTCTGGAAATGGACAAAATTTGGCATAGTAAGTGTTACGATATCTGATCAATAAGTATCCGGACTGTTGCCATAATAACATAGTTACAGCACGCTGAATGAAGCCGTTTGACAAATATTGACTTTCAACTCTGCTGTGTAAGTACATTAAGGCTTAACATTAAAGCTTACTTCCGTTGTTTACAGCAGTGCTTGGAAGGAAGGTGTGTAGCATGTGATCGCATTGATCGTGACAAGAAAGTGGTCATGGCAATAATTGCTCAGAGACCTGCGCAAAGTGTGTGAGGTGTTTCTGAGATGGCTAAAAAATATTCGATATTGATGAATGTTCTTGGAGAGCCGCAACCAGCAGAACTGAGAAAAACACCGCAGATGTGACTGCAGCTGTGAGGGGAAATAGTCGAATCACCATGAGTGAGTTATCAGAGGATGTGCAGATTAGTTACGGTTCAGCTAGCTCCATTATCACTGAAGATTTGGGTATGCCAAGTTTGTGCCAAAACCGCTTTCCGCTGACCAAAATAGACATTCAGATTTCAGCTGCACAAGATCTCCTAGATGATGAAAACGTGTTGAAATATGTGCATGGCCCTCTGAACAGGTATCACCAAGATTTAGCAAAATTTTATGCAGATTCCCTGCTCAACTTTCTATGTCATGGTCAATACGACGATCACGCGCTACACACTTTGCTTCCAAGCATGGCGGTCAACAGCAGAAGTAAGTTAGTACTTTAAACCTGAGTGCGCATGCAGAGCAGAATTCAATATCAATCTATGGCAACAGTCCGGATACTTATTAATCAGACCACGTCTTAAATGCTTGCAGAAAAAAGATTTAGCCTGCCCGGGACATTCATGCTGATATTATTTGCTTCCTTTGTTAGGGGTGTAGCTCCCCCTTTATCAACATTGCAAATGAGAGTATCTGAGTTAAGAAGAAGGGAGAGTCTTGAAGATTATCCAAGGTCTGGAATCTTGCAAACTGCAACCACCGAAGAAAACACTGATCGTCTTTACCACATTGTGATGAGTGACAAGCGATTGACTATAAATGAAAGGGCTAATGTAACCCGTGAGAGAGTTGAGAATATTCGGCGCAACGAACTTGGCATGATGAATGTTTCCGCTCAGTAGGTTCCACGTCTTCTGACACCTGATCAAAAGCGCACACATCACGAGAAAATTTGACATTGTTTCCGGCAGGCCTGCTGGTTCCTTCAAACGTTTCCTAAGGCAAGACGAGTGTTGCCTTCATCACGTTGAAACAGAGAAAAGAGGCAATTCATACAATGGAAACATCCTTCCTCACCTACACCACAAAAAGACTAAGTCGTTTTTTTTTTGCTGGGTAGGGGATGGCCTCATTTTTTCGGATGAAAATGGCCCTGTGCTTGTTGAATATCTTCAAAAGAGCAACACCATCAATGGGAAGTTCTATGCCAACTCGCCGAGGTAGTTACAAAAAGCTATCAAAAGACCCAGGAAATCTGATGAAATGTGACTTCTTTAATCAGGAGAGTGCCCAGCACACAAGACTGTGGTTTTGAAGTGGTTGATCGTCTGATTATTCTCCTGATTAAGTCCCATGTGATTATCATCTTTTCTCAGCATGAAAAAACAGTTTTACTTGGTTGGAAACCAGTATCGCACTGATGATGACGTCATATCTGCTATTGATGACGGTTTTGAACAACAGCATGAAAGCTTCATCACCAATGAGATCCAAGCACTGCAACAGTGATTGAAGAAGTGTGTGGATAGCAAAGGGGACTATATTCAAAATGAAACCTCATTTATTCCCATTCCATGAGAGTATTTTCGTCAACCTATGAACTTTACATCATACAAGAAAAGGAATGTAATGAATGAGTTACTCAAACAATCAGACTGAACAAGAAAAGAGAGATTCCTAATATACGTGGAGATAATGAGGAGCAGGGAATACTAAAAGCACAGACATTAGATGAAAATATGAATTACTCACAGTTTTTAGAGAGAATTATATAAGATGAACAGTTGCAATTAGCATCTGAACGGTATTTCCAGTAAAACAATTTATACATTTTGCACGGGCCATTACAATAGCTAAAATAAGCACACATCTCATTCATCATACATCGTAATGCGCATTCCGTGACGGATTTTGTGTTTTCCTTTCGAAAATATGTATATGTCAAGCATGTTGACTTGGACAATTGCCAAAATATTTTCCCGTTGATGTTCGATTCGCCAATCTTCAAAGTAACGAGAAACATAAATATGAAAACTTGCAGTAGGTCTTTTATTGTTTTCATTCCTGAAAAAAAATACATACATACAAACATATATATATATATATATAATTTCAATACGGAGAACATAATTCAGAAGAAAAAAATATTTGCAAAGATATCATTGGCTTTATAATTATCTAGTGTCACAATTAAAAATGATAATATCCGAATCAATAATATAGGCGATTGCAGGCCCTACAATTCATTAAATAGCTGAAGGATTCAAACTAATTCAAATGACATACTAAGTATGTCCACCTGCTGGAAATAACAGTCAAAACTCTTATTTATATTGCCTAAATACACTGATAATAACTACAGACTGCATCTGAAGGCAAATGGGCTATGACAATCTCTCAGCATGCATTCAAGTATTTGTACTATATATATATATATATATATATATATATATATATATATATATATATATATATACTAGCATTGTGACCCGTCGTTGCCGGGTCATAGTGCTAGTGCATGTATATATGTGTATATATATGTGTACATATTACATGTACATCTATATATATACATCTACACATAAAATACAAAATACAAAGTTATATCTTGATATCGCTAGTGATAACAATACTCAAAATATATAACAGACTGGAATTGTAGGCCCGTCTCTTGCAATTTCGATCAATTGTATCTTGTCCTCCCTCTTGTATAGAAGTGTGGCTACAATCCAGCCTACCTCTACTTCTGGGGGGACATTTTAATTTTTTATCCGGGACGTCCTACGTCCCAGATATAAAGGTAAAAATAAAATATTTCCACTTTGCAAAGTTCGAGTCGAGTACTCTCCCTTGCACGTTCCGTTGACTCGAACCTTGCTTCTATTATGGCGAATTTACCGCCTCTAGTTAGATATCTTTCATAGTCGCACCAAAACACTTTTCGATGGTGCTTTCCTCCAGGTGTTCAAATCTTTTTTTTTTCACTACATTGTATATTTTATAGACAATAGTCTTTTCTTTAATTAATTTTTTTATTTCGTTTGGTGGTGTTATCCTAGATTCTTTGTCGGTGATCAATCCCTATTTCTTCTATTTTGATATCAATGAGTTCGCGCCCACCGGCGGTTGCAGCGAAATTCATTTTTGTACTTTCTTCTATCGAAGGCATTCTAACAGAAATGCTTCCGTGTAAACGGTGAAAATATTGTCAATTTCCCCACACAGGGACACAATTCAATTTTTAAACAATAACTAAAGCTCCTTCTCCCAAAGGGGGGGTTACAGTTTACAATTATTTAACAAATGCAACACAACAATGTTTCCTTTACGAGGAACCAACAAGCGTGATAACAATAGTTAAACAGTAATAATAATAACAACAAACCTTACGATGAGTCAGAAAGCAGTAATCAGTTGAAGCTTTAGTCCTTTATGTATAAGAAATAAACCAACAGCAGTACTCTGTAGGAGCGGCTGTTCGAGAAAACAGATATTACATAGAGCGAAACTTCATATAGATACTTAATGCTAGCTAATTAGCAGATAATCTAATGTAAAAGCACATCTCCATCTGGACTATTCCATTTCTGCATGCTAATTTTATTTTTAATTTATTCCCATTCATGTGAAACTACTTATTGAAGTTCAAGTCATTGATGTTGTTTTATGTGAGCCCCCGTGGCAAATAAAAGATTGAAATATTGTTGTTGTTGTTGTTCGTCTATCGACACTTGTTACATGTAAGTTTGTTATTCATATTGTTATACATTGTTATTTATAAAACATTTGTTATCGTTACGTAGATAGACTAACCAGGACTTAAGGCAGTTGGTTAGTCCTTCTTCAGCTTAGCACTTAGAGCGCACTGTAGCGTTCTTTTGAGCAAACAAGCCCCTCATGTTGTGCAAACGAGAATTGTCCCTCCACTGAGAGGAACGGCCGGTCGTCCGGAAAGGAGAACATCCAAGGCGTAAAATACAATGACTGTTTCAGCAGAAGCAACAGCAGCAACAACGGGAGGCGCAATGGCCCAGTGTTTAGGGCAGCGGACTCGCGGTTTCGATTCCCAGACCGGGCGTTGAGTGTGTTTATTGGCCGAACACGCCTAAAAGCTCCACGAGGTTCCGGCAGGTGGTGGTGGCGACCCTTGTTGTACTCTTTCGCTCCAACTTTCTCTCACTCTTTCTTCCTGTTTCTTGTCCCCGACTTCCTAACCAACCATTGAGCCTGGATGCGCATTCATCCATCCGTCGATGCTCTCGGTGTCGGGGTTGACCTGCTTTCTCTTCTGCGGGTCTTACGAATAGCAAAGGACCACGTTTCGGACTTCTCCCACGAAAACCGCTTCGCTCAAGAAACAAGCAAACAAACACACACACACGCACACACAGTAACAACGACACGAACAATAGCGCACGTCAGGACTATGAAAGTAAATTTCCTATGCTTTTAACACCACCTTCACCATCGCAGGAGCAAAACAGCTCAATGACAACAAAAAAGCAACAACACAAACAAGGATACTGCCACCTCAAACGCCACCGCCGCTGTTAGCAGCAGACCCGCCACCATCGCCAACACACCAACATTATTAACGAAGACAGCCAAGTAAACGCAAATACACATCTATCGATTTTGCGCAAGACCCCACCTCCACCACCAAAAAAAACGGCGAAGACATTTTTACAGATGAAAGTGAATTCAAAACTGTTAAATATATGTTGGAGAAATGTGAGAGGAATGTGGTACTTCATAGATATGTCCATCAAGAAATTAATTTGCGGACAGTTGTACATAAAAAATTTGGACTCATGAGTAGAAAAGTAGCGCAGGCAACCAGCAAATTGAAAAGCGTTTAAAACCAGTTTGGAAGGGCAAAATATATCTAGTTAAGGGTTAGAAATATGGGGCTGTGCAAGCTGGTTGGTGGCTGTGATTTTCTTCGATATAGAAGAAAAAATACTAATCTGCGAACACAGAGGATGGAGAATCGGTACAGGTTATGACAAGGCATACAGCTACAAGTACAGGCCAATTGTCCAAACGATAAGGCTAATTAGCAGTTTGTCACTGGTGTTGTTGCAGTCGGTCTCCCCTCCCCCAAAAGTAAGTATTCTTTCTGACAACACAATCCCACTCGAAATTGAAACCCTTCACTACATTTCTTTAGATAAACTGTCCAACCCACCGTTTATCCACCCATATTTCTGATCCTTCCAATTCGTTTCTGCTTTGTTTTCCCTTCTCAATCCATTGTATGTATCCCTCTTCATCCACTTTTCAACTATTTTGTACTCTTTTATCCACCCCATCATAGTTTCAACAAGAGTAACACAACAAAATTGAACTATCTCTACTTCCGCAGCCTAATCCCATAGATAGATAGATAGATAGATAGATAGATAGATATGTTTCTTTATTAGCCACACAGGGCTGCACACAGATAGAACAAATTACAAGGTAGAGCTTTTCTTTTGAAGGTTTAAAAAAAAAAAAAAAAAAAAAAAAAAAAGGAAGGGGGAGTTTCGATCAAAAGGGATCGTAAAAGGAGAGAAAGAGGACAAAAAAGGGGGGTTAAAAAAAAAAAAAAAAAGGGGGAGAGGAAAAAAAAATTGATCAATAGGGATCGTTATCACAGAAATGTCAATATGAAGTGTAAAGGGGAGGACAGGTGAGGTTTACCCGTGGAAAGAAAAGCCTACGGAAAAGACCACGGTAACCTCGGTCAATGAAGTCACATTTTATATTTCTTTTTTTTTTTTTTTTTTTTTTTGCAAATAAGCAACTCTCTGTTTTCGATTTCTGGGTTCATAGGACTATGCTCAAGGTGGCTTCGTCATTCATACGTGCCATTCTTGCTACATTCACCCATCTTTTTTTAAAACATTCGCTAGACAAAACTTGCCTCTCTACTCTCACTTTCCTTTTCAAGTGGTACTTGAAGAAGTTGATGAGAGATTGACCAGAGAGGAAAGTGTTTGTCTCCAATCCTTTCAGACGCGTCCACCAGATACATTCTTTCGCCATAGCCACAAGGATGATGAAAATAGCTCTTCCTTCCCGTTTGAAGGAAGGAGGCGTGACAATATTGACGATAGACTCAGCTGATAAACCGACTCGTCCCACACGTGACAGCAGTTGTTCGACATAAGCCCACAGGTCGGAAATTGTTGGACACTGAACGAGTGCGTGCAGAACGGTTTCGTCGCTCTGACCGCATCTCGGGCAGGTCGGCCCCGTGTTTCTCGAGCCGTGTCTGTAGAGCTTATCCCGAACGGGTAGCGCTTCTCGGTAGCACTGCCAGGCCAGGGATCTCTGGAAGTTGTCCATGGGCCCTGGCCCGAAAGTCGTCCCGAACAGGCGGGTCAGGTACTCCTCGTCGACGTCCAGGTTCGCCCCGAGCTCGTCGTCGTACCTCCCCTCCACTAAACCCCTATAGAATGCTTTGGTTGTGTTGAAGTCACTTAAGGTCGACCCAGGACGGCAGAGTTGCTTGAGAGCAACGCGACACTCGCGGTGCCATTCGCCCTTCCTCGGCCTCTTTTTGATCCACGACTGCAGTTCGGTCATGGAGACGAGCTGCGGGAAAGCGTGCCTCACAAACGGCGACCACACCTGTTCACCGTCGTCTACATAGAGCCAGAGATGTCGCAGTCTCAGCGCGTGTCTGCGCATCATCAACCACGGCATGCCCAGCCCTCCTTTTAACGGGTGTTGACAGCAAATGGATCGCCTGACCATCGGGACGCATCCTTTCCACAAGAAGCGAAAGAGGATGCGTTGTAGTTTGGTGATGGTAGGGTCGGGACAAGGTACGACGGTCAGGCGGTAGTAGATGACGGACGCGATGTACGTGTTCGCCACCTCCGCTCAACCTTTTAGGGACAGTTTCCTCTCGGCCCATTGCCGGGCGAGAGTGACCACCCTACTCGTTATCTCGTTCCAGTTCTTCTCCACTTGGAGGTCCGGACCAAACCAGACCCCGAGCAACTCAACCGGGCCGTCGGTCCAGCGTCCCACGACGGAGGCGCTGGTGGACGGCATGGGCTTGCTTCTCCAGGTGCCTAGTCGCAAGCCCACTGACTTTTCCCGGTTGATTTTCGCTCCTGTCACCGCTTCGTAGTTTTTCAGTGTCTCGCCGACCAGCTCGATGTGCTCGTGGCTAGACACTATGACGGTGACGTCGTCCGCGTATGCAGACACGCTCGTCCCGCATCCCAATTCTCGCGGGATGCCCCTTAGAGTCGCCAGCTTCCGCAGTAGTGGCTCAAGAGTCAATACGTATAGAAGCGCCGAGAGGGGGCATCCCTGGCGGACCGAACGTGCAATGTCGAAAGGTCTCGATAGATGTCCATTTACGCGAATTACCGAACGGATGCCTCTGTACAAGGCAGCTATCCAGCCGCGGAAGACGGGCCCGAAACCAGCCGCTCTCAGGACTGCCTCCAAGTATCGATGGTCCACCCTATCAAAGGCTTTCGATTGATCCAAGTTGATCAGGGCCCCACCCATGCCAGGTTCGTTAACTACCCTGTCTATGATGTAGCGCATCAGATGGAGGTTGTCATGGATGGTCCGGCCTGGCACGGCGCATGTTTGCGCCTTGTCGACCAGTTTCTCGATGACAAGCGCCAACCTCTTGGCTAGCACCTTGGCCAAAATTTTCAAGTCTGCATTAAGCAGAGTGATGGGCCTAAAGTTATCTATTACATTTCCCTTGTTTAGATCTTTCCTCAGCAGTGTTACGGCTCCTCGGCTCACAAAACCAGGAATGCTCCCGTTTTGCTGCCAGTTGCAGTACACCGCCGCCAAGAGATCTCCAAACAAGTCTGGCATACAATTGTAAAGCTCGTAGGGTAGACCATCCAAACCCGGTGATTTGTCCCTCGAGCATTCTGCCATCGCTTCCCGCACTTCCGCCGCCGTGATGGCACCTTCGCAGCACCCTGCCTTTCTTGTCGAGAGTCGTGGTAGGCTATGTAGGTAGGCACTGAAGTCCACCCTACGTTCTTGCCCTCCACTCGTTCCGAACAGTCGGGCAAAATGCTGCTGAAAGGCCTCACACATTTTACTTGGCTCGAGCAATTCGCGCCCCTGTTCATCTACCAGTGACCGAATGGTGGCTTTGTTGCCCTGTTGCGCCTCTGCCACCCGGGCCTCTCTCGCGGCTCCAACACCTTCGTTCCTTAGAGCACGCATCCTAGCTCTGACAGCACATCCTTCGTGTTTGACGTTGAAGTGTTGGTCGAGGGCCAACCTCGCCGCCAAAACGTCGGATGCGATGCCGCTTCTAATTGCCTCTTCTAGCTTCTTAACTAGCTCACCCTCTACTCTATTTCTATCTATGGCTAGTGCTTTGCTGTACCTAATCGCTTCTGCTTTTACTGCTCTCTTGAGGGCAAACCACCATTTGTTGTTGATGATGGCTCCCGTCAAAGCCCTCTTTACTAGTGTGCTAATCCGGTCTCTGAAAACTTGTCTCGATGGGAAAGACGCGTTTAGTTTCCAGTATCCGGGACCCTGCCTAAGTGTCTTACCTAAGTCTAGCGTACATGTCACAAGTTTGTGATCCGTGTAGCTGACTATGTGGAATTGTGGACATCCTATGCTATCTCTATCTACTGTCCTACACAGTATCCTATCTAGATACGATCTCGACGACCCGATGCGGTTGCTCCATGTCCACGTTGGCGCATTCGGGTGGTCTAGTCGGAACCTGTCAGACAGTTGAAAGCGTCTGAGCAGGTCTCTGAGGCATTTGCATCCCCGTCTATTCCTATCTCTACCCACGTAGTCTACATGCGTGTCCAAGGTAGCATTCCAATCCCCCACTAAGAGTAAAGGACGAGACGTTCCCAACAAAACTTCTAGACGTTGAAAGAAATCCGCCCGACCTGTTAAGGGCGGTGCGTAAACTGATACGAGTCGAAAAGCGCACCCATTGCTGCCGTCGACATCCAGGACGACCAGTCTACCCTCCGGGTCTACGAATATTGTCCTTACATTGAGATCCAGACTCTTGTGAAAAAGTACCGCGGTGCCACTACCGCCCATTCTCGGCAGACAGGGGGAAAAATAAATGTTGAACTGTCCGCCAAACATGGTCTTTAGGGCCCGCGGATTGTGGAGTCTGGTCTCGCTTATGGCTATGATTTCTAACTTATGTGACTTTATGTCATTTAAGAGGTACCCTTGTTTCCAAGGGGACCCCAAGCCACGCGCATTTACACAACCAATCTTGATCATAGTTCTAATGAATTAGAATACAGAGGGTTACTTACTGCTCGAAAGTTTTTGCTTTCTCCTCCGTTGGTTTGTCCTCGAGAAGATCCCAGTACAGTTTCTTTGTGAGATATTTTGTCATTTACCAACCGCACTGGGGAAAATGCCTTTGAGTGTGTGGTGCAGACTTTTGGAGATGTGTAATATTTTGATGTGGTCTGGTGGTGTTGTGTATGGGTGATTGTTTGTTTTTATGTCATCTTCTGTTATGTTTGTTTTTGATTGGATGTATTCCATCAAATTTGTGTTTTTGGTGTCTATGGCTGTGAGCATGTTTGCTGTATATGTTTTTGTGGTGTTGGTGTGGCTGTTGTTTGCGTTGGGTTTTGAAATGTCTTCGGGAGATGTATTTCCCCCTGCTTTGTTCGTGTTTGCATTTGGTTTGGTTGTGTTTCTGCTCTTTATTTTCCTTCTTTTTGTAGCTATTTGCCATTCCTCACTGGTTTCGTCTTCCGACGAAATTTCTGAGGAATCAGAAGGGGGTAGGGGTATGTTGTGGGCTTCTATGTATGTCTGTGTAAGTGGTTGTGTTGTTGTTTTCGTTGTTGTTGGTTGTTGAGTGTTTGTGTGTGTTGAGTGCGGTATAAGGGATGGGGGATCAGTTTGTGTGTGTTTTCTTTGTTTTTCTGTTCCTTTGGGTTTTGCTGTTGATGGTGGTGTTGGTATTTTTTCAGGTGTCGAGTGGTTTTGGTTGATGACGGATTAGCTTGGTGTGCTTCTCTTGTCGTCTTCTGTGTTGATGGTGGTGTGGGTAGTAGAGCTTTTTTTCCGGAGTGCTTTGGTTGTGGTAGTGGTTGTTGTTGTTGCTCTTGGTGTGCAGTGGTTGGGCACGTCTTTTTCAAGTGTGTTTCGCTTCCACACAAATAGCAGCGTGGTCGCCTGCCCTCTACCACTATATAGAGTTTGTAGCCTCCTGGCAGTTCTATAGCGGTGGGTATCTTCTCTCTTGCTGCTTCATCCAATTGAAGCAGGAATTCGATTGATTTGCCCACATAGTCTTTCTCTCCTAGAACCGCGATTTCCAGGATGTTTGTCTCTGACATTGTCTCTGACATTTCAAAGCAGATGGCAGAGACCAACCATTGTGTTTCGACATCAAATGGTATGTTTTTTATTTGGACTTTCGTGACCCTTTTGTTTAAATAGACTGGTATCATTACCAAGTCGTCCGAATGCAGCTCCAATGTGGAAAAACGTTTTGCTAAACTTTCGTTGAGGAAACGTACTTGGACTGTACCAAATTTGTTTCCCCAACTGATATATTCCTTGGAGTCCCATGCAGGACGAAGGCATTTATCGATTTTTTCCTGCGGTGCATTTTCTGTTCTTCTTGTTTTTTTGTTTATTACTTTATAAATTATTGTTTTTTTTGTGTGTTTTCCACGATGTGTTGTGGAATATGAAGGTGCAATTTGTCTCCTTCTTTGGAGAAGAGTGCCTTTGTGCGGTTTATCTCTTGTGTGGTGAATGTTACAATTGTTCTTTTTTGTTTTGTTACGTCCGCAAAATTCGTTTTGAATTTGGCAGTAGAAGTGTTAATTGTGGCAGTGTTAATTGAAGTCATGGTAGTGGTGTTGGTGTTGGCGGTATTAGCAGCAGAAGGCTTGGATGTAGCATTTGACGTCGTAGTAGTGGTGTTGGTGTTGGCGGTGTTGTCTTTGGTAGGCGGCTTTGTGCCAATTTCGTTGTTGTTGTTGTTGGTGGTGATGGTGGTGGTGCTGGCATTCATGTTTTCGTTTGTATTCATTTTTGAAATCCCTTTCTCTGTCCCTTTATCATCAACAAGTGGTGTGGGGAGTGAGGGGAAATCTAAGTTAATGTCTTTGGTCGCGGCGATGGTGAATGCGACGTTAGATTTGTTGTTGTTGTTGGTGGTGGTGGTGATGGTGGTGACAGCGGTGTTCACGCTGCGATGTTTAGCAGCTAGTGGTAGCAATAGTGTTTTGCTACCGTTCTGCATGACTGGCGGGCTAGCCACGTGGTTTCTAGTTGCCATTTTCAAAATGAAAAATGGCTAAAAAACCCACGAAAGTTTTGAAAGTTTTTTTGTAATTTCGCCCATACAGGGGCGGAATTCTACGTGAATAATTCTCAGGTTTTTTAGTGAATGAACTTTCACAACGATTAAAACAAAATATTTGACAACAAGGAGTTTTAAACATGTAAAAGTGGCCAACTTACGTGGAGCCGATATGACTAGCATCCGTCCATTGTGAGAGATAGATAGATAGATAGATAGATAGGTACTACGTACGTACGTACGCGCGTGCGCACATAGCTAGATAGATCATAGACAGACCTTTCAGATTTCTAACCTTATGGAACCAAGCAAATTAGTTTATCCCTTTCATCTATCATTTCTCTACAGACTTTTCTCTCTATCTTACGCTTCTTCCCTTTACATTATGTCTTTCTATCTCTTTCGTTTCGATCGGCAAAACTGACCTAGTCGGAATTTGAACTGAGACTACAGAGAACCAGCACAATAACCTATTTCTTTACTACCCAGAAGGGGCTAAACACAGAGAGGACAAACAAGGATAGACAAACGGATTAATTCGATTACATCGACTCCAGTGCGTAACTGGTACTTATTTAATCGACCCCGAAAGGATGAAAGGCAAAGTCAACCTCGGCGGAATTTGAACTCAGAAAGTAGCGGCAGACGAAATACGGCTACGCGTTTCGCCCGGCGCGCTAACGTTTCTGCCAGCTTGCCGCTTTAACCAGCGCAATAACCGCCAAGCAACTGATCGACTCTCTTACGACACTGTGACAATCGGTTGTCCTCTTCACCAAATTATTGCTTATATATTTGTTGTGCAGTAGATTATTACTTGCGCTAAAACATTATTACCGATGGAGCTCTTTTATGAAATGGGGTTTTGTTCTTAGCATGTAAAAATAAGGATATTGTCCTCAAGAAATTCCACACGGAAAACTTTGAAGAGAAAATAACATTAATGATAGAGGCGCAGGCGTGACTCTGTGGTAAGAAGATTGCTTCCCAACCGCAAGGTTCCGGGTTCAGTCCCGCTGCATGGCACCTTGGGCAAGTGTCATCTACAAAAGCCTCGGGCCGACAAAATCTTTGTGAGATTTGGTAGAGGGCAACTGAAAGAAGCCCGTCGTATGCGCGTGTATATATATATATATATATATATATATATATATATGTGGAAGCACTCCGTCGGTTACGACGACGAGGGTTCCGGTTGATCCGAATCAACGGAACAGCCTGCTCGTGAAATTAACGTGTAAGTGGCTGAGCACTCCACAGACACGTGTACCCTTAACGTAGTTCTCGGGGATATTCAGCGTGACACAGAGAGTGACAAGGCCGGCCCTTTGAAATACAGGTACAACAGAAACAGGAAGTAAGAGTGAGAGAAAGTTGTGGTGAAAGAGTACAGCAGGGATCACCACCATCCCCTGCCGGAGCCTCGTGGAGATTTAGGTGTTTTCGCTCAATAAACACTCACAACGCCCGGTCTGGGAATGGAAACCGCGATCCTATGACCGCGAGTCCGCTGCCCTAACCACTGGGCCATTGCGCCTCCACATATATATATATATATATATATATATATATATATATATATATATATATATATATATATATATATGTATGTATGTATGTATGTATATATTTATGTGTGTGTTTGTGCCTGTCTTTGTCCCCCCATAATCGCTTGATAAACCGATGTTAGTGTGGTTACGTCCCAGTAACACACCGATAGAATAAGCTCTGGGGGGCAAATTCTTCGACTAAAAGGCGGTACTCCAGCATGACCGCAGTCACGTGACTGAAACAAGTAAAAGAATACATTCAGAACTATATACATTTCTCTAACGGAACATGCAAAATAGGCTTAAAATATGCATGAAAGGCAGTCATCGATCACATCGACGATACAAACGGAGAAATTATGATATAATCCTTTCTACAAAAGGCAAAAGGCCTGACATTTGGGGGAGGGGAACTAATCGATTACACCGACCCCAGTGATTCACTGATGCTTGATTTATAGATCCTGAAAGGCAAAGTTGACCTCGGCGGAATTTGAACTCAGAACGTAACCGCAGACGAAATACCACGAATCATTTCGCCCGGCGTGCTGACGATTCTGCCAGCCTACAAATATACATAAGGAAGAAGCAAACATCGATTACATGGATAAAAATGGAGGAATTATAACTGATATCCATATTGAACATTTCTTATGATAACATACAAAAGAGTTCTAACTAAAACTCTTCCGATACATTTTGAATGATATTTCATATGCGGCAAATTACTAAAGAATGCGTGTCTGTCTCACTGACCTCTCATCTCTGCAAAGTGATGGAACGACTTACCAGAGGAAACAAATATTTTTTTTTTTTTTTACTTCGAGAAAAATTACTTGCTTTCATGATTTCTCTCACAGTTCCTGCGGCTGAATATTGACGCAACTGCTAAATCAAACATATATTTGGTCTATCGTCGTATTTTTGAATACCGTCCACAATGTTGGGATCAAGTCTTAGTATAGATGGCTAATTTTCTTCTAATCGTAGTGAAATGTATTTGCAGAAGAAAAGGAGAATCGGAATTTAAAAGCGTTTAAACAGAAACAAGAATTTAAAAAGAAAAGCAATTAACTAATTAATAATTGCAAAGTCGTATAAGTTCATATCTAGATGTAGACAATGCATTACATTCTTCAGAAGAAATATTTTCATCATCAGCTCCCTGTTTTCACAATTTTCAGATGAATTATTTCAATAAAGCTCTGTCCTTGTTATTATTGATATCAAGAGTTTCAATTAGCAGATTCACTAGAAATGATAATAATTTCTTAGATAGGTGCAAAGCTACGATTTTCTAAAGCAAAAATTTATAATCGATTGAATCGAATTTCTGTATATTACTTGGCTTTTACAATCATCTTATTAAAAAAGAAAGAAAAAGTCGAATAAACAATACATACTAGCATTTAGGTCGAGCGAATGACTGATTCCTTCATTTACTGCCCTCTGTCTATAAATAATTGTGATTTCTATCTTAGACACAAGTTGCATAGCACACAGATGGACGAACCGCAATATCTGACATGGTTGGATATGAAATAAGAATGTGTATGTACGGTACTAAATACTACAGATATTTTATCGGTCGAACCATGACTGTTAGAAACCCAGCGTCGCCACATTCTTTCTCTTTGGAAATGGGAAATGATAATGGTAAGTCTAATGTAACGAAGCACAAATCAGAGTACGTTCCAAGACAACAAAACAATTGAAATTACCTCCCTTTCCATTCATTCATTTGCTTACCTTTAGTATTCATGACTGTTGCAGACTTGCTAAGTAAACTTCAATTTCAGTTGAAATCCGACCAACCAGAACTGTCTCACTAGAACCAGTATCTTCTGTCTTTCAATGTTTCTTTCCAGTTTCCATAAACAAGATTATTTTGTATTTCTTTTATCGTGGTTCTGACAAGTTAAGAACAATGTAAAGACAAAAGATATGTTCTTAAATCATTATCATCAGATTTATTCTATCCTTGTAAGGATAAGCGAGCAACTTTAACTGACTTTCCCTCTAACTATAGAAGCCTATTTCACCTTTCTTAAGCACGATCTTAAACTTGGGGTATTATGTGTTTTTGTTTCTTCTTGTCAGAATACTTTACAGTTTAGGTGATAAATATCAGCTTTACCATCAGCTTCGTCAGTTCTTTGATCAATGTCTACTTTTATCTACCGAGCTTAGCAAATAAACCAATCGAAACAAGCTACTTGTATTTATACGGTTGGTGAACAAAAGAATTATATTTTAACCACGCAATCTATCGATAGCTTTCAATTCATTTGTAGATATTACGCTGGATAAATTATACTGAAAGGTGTCGGAAGAGATGCGCTCAGTGATATAGAAAAGGTTAAGATTATGAAATGAAGGCGAGATTAGCATTTAGGTTTAGAGCAAATGCAGATAGTGTTCCTGGCTAGGTCATGTACATCACAAATTCTGATTTTGATTATCGAACAAACGTCTTTACAGTATTTAGTGTAATTCTGACTTGTGCGTTCGGATCTGGTCAAGATCACATTTATTTTGAATACCACATCTACCCTCGATCGATAACGGTACTTACAATATATTAAAGTTGGTTCGATAAATGTTGACCTACTCTACAAACATTACACATGCTACTTGCTAAAATAAACAATCATGAACAAGCAGAAAAATTCATCCAACAGACGGTGAGCAAATTTGTCAAAAGTATATGTTGTATAAAAATGTATATTAATAGTTATCGCCAAACTAATATGGCAGTTCTTCAGCACCTCCGAGCGAAATGCAGTGCCATTATCTAGGAGCAGCTCATCCACGGGAGCCTCGTTCCGGAATATCTCATTTAGTACTTTCACGATTTCCTCTGTGGGCCCCGTCTTCATCTCCCTCCATATGGCCAACCGCCCCGGTCTACAGTCAACCGTTGAGAGGTACGTCCCCTGAAATAATAATAATTGTATAAAAATGTTTTTTAGAGAAATATTTAGCGTAAGAATAGGAAAGTACAAAATATATGAAACAAAAAGAAATAGGAAAAAATAACGTGGTAACTTATAAGGAGGGTTTGCGAGTTATAATAAGTTAGGAACGACAAAGTTTATTTCAAAATTTCTTGCAAATAGTGAAAGAACCAGTTTCTAACCTAGATTCGACGCTTCTTCATTGGAATTTCAACATCAACAAGGTATTTTTATTTGTATGTATGTATGTATGTATGTATGTATGTATGTATTTATGTATGTATTATATGTATGTATGTATGTATGTATGTATGTATGTATGTATGTATGTATGTATGTATGCATTTATGTATGTATGTATGTATGTATGTATGTATGTATGTATGTATGTATGTATGTATGTGCAGATTTGCATGTTTTATGCATGTATTCTCAGCATATACTTTCATGACTAGACATGCTAATATATATTTAAATGATAAACTTCAGCAAAGTTTTACCGATTTTTACAATTGTAGTGATGGATTGGATCTGTAGTCTTTGAATTAGCTTTCTTCTTTCTGGTTTTGAGAAGCCTAATTTCTCAAGATTGGCATTTCGGCAGTGTGTTACATATCCCAGGTCCTCAATAATTACAGGTATAAACCTGAGCTTATAATCTGGATAGTGTAACTTCAGATTTCTAATTAGTTCAGTATAGGTGTTATTTTATTCACTGACCTTCAGCTTTAAGTAACATCTGCTGGGAAGAATATTTCCACAACTGTGAACAGTTTCTCTTCTTTATCCCAATATTCATAACATTTAGGCTGGTGTGCTTACATTTTATTGAGGTCTTCACTGGCACATTCTACCAGTGGCTATGATTTCTACCATATTATGGGTTCTTATTTCTTTGTTCTCGGGATTATTCTTTAGACGGATTTCATTATAGAGCGTCCTAGCTGCGACATCATGTCCCATCGGTAGATAATACCGTGATGACATTTTCAGACAACTAATAATGATGTGGCTGATATCTTCATTGGGAACTCCATAAACTCTGCATCGGTTGTCACATTTTACAGTTTTTCCCGCATCTCTCTCTCTTTTGTGCATCAGGTAGTTGGTAGATATTTCCAGTTCCTGGATTGCAAACGCATGCCCTTCAAAGTGGGAGGTAGTAATCCGGCTATTGGTCCATGATAAACTGCTCTGCTTATCGATGTTACTATCATCACGGAGCTTTCCAACATAACCATGCATAGTCTTCAGCTCATATAAGCTCATCTTTTCATATGATTATACGTTGCGGTAGAATCGTGCGACTTCTTTGAGCATGTATTCTAGGTTAGCAGACAAAGGTTCTTGCTCAAGGAGCTACCTTCCAAGTCTTATGATGGTATCAGCCTTATGTGTGCAAATTTGGTCAAGGGCCGCAAATCGACACTTGGTGGTTAAAAGATGTTGCCAAAGGGATATGATGCGACATTCAAAGGCATTTTGGATTGATGTTGAACCTCTGCCGCCTTGTTTTCGTTTTAGGTAGGGGTCGTCTACGTAACTGTATATGTGGAAATTATGTGCGTTTGTTAGTATTTTGTGGGTTTCCACATCAACAGCTCGATTCTCATCAACCATCCAATCAACTAGCCCAAATGTTATGAGTACCGGCACTGCAAACACATTGTGGGCCACAGTTTTATTAAATGCAGACAGTGCTGAGGTCCAAATTGTCTTTATTCAGCTGTAATATTTTTTAGTGACACGTGTTTTATTACAGTTGCCATTTTAAAATATATTTTCATCCACCCATAGATACCTGTAACATTCCTCGTCAGACACAGGGGAAACAGTCAAATCATTGATGATATTACTAGTTTGGTTTATAGTTTTTCTCCCTTTTCACAGCCATATAAAAACATTTATCCTGACCAAACTAGGAACCTACACCCTTTGAGAATGTTGTAACTAAGTCAATGTTATCACTCAGTCAATGTTAACACTCAGGCAGATACAGGAGTAGATCCTCGTAAATGAAACGTTCCCTGTATTAAATAAGAAATACACATAAAAAGGAGATGTACTTGCACAGCAAGTGATTTTATCTGAGATCGTGTGCTGGAACGAAAACAATTGCAGCGCGGAAGGTGTTTGTAAGCCATTTAAGAAACACACAAAAGCCGTTCGATTCACTTCAACATTTAAGTTTAATTTGTCAAAATATTTTCGTCGCTATAAGACGGCGACCTGTTCACTGACAAAAATCCGTGCTGCATCTGAGAAAGTAACAGTTAGTTCGTTATATATATGTACGTATGTATGTGTGTATGTATGTATACACGCATGTATGCATGCATGTATGTATGTATGTATGTACATACGTACGCCTACCCCAATTCCCAGAGAATGTAGATACCTAGGTACATTTGCTATGGGGATAGGCTGACGCATACACACAGACACATATGGAGAAATACATCTATTCATAACAGACGCACGTACATGGTCACACAAAACCATACACATCGACACACTCAAACAGGCACACACAAGGAGACAAAGGTATACACACAAATACACACACACACTTACAAACACACAAACACACACACACAAACACTTGAATGTGCAGAATAAATACATACGTACATACGCACATACATACGTGCACATAAGCATACGTATATGCATACACACATACATATGTGCATACATAAGTACACATGCACACTGACGCATACACATGCTCACAAACAGACAAAGAGGAAGGCAGCTTCAATAATGGAGAGATTCAACATCCATTGAGCGAAAGTTTTGCAAGGAAAAGATATGTAAATAATAAATGAGAGGAGATGAAACAGAGTTAGATTACAAGGCATTAAGAACAATATGACTGTCCTCAGACGCAACAATATATGGACCGCTGAAATCTACAAACTTTTTTATTCTCTCTCTGTTTATTTTCAAAACAGCAAAAGATGAAGACAGGTGCATGAACACTTGAATATACAGAATAAATATATACGTACATACGCACATACATATATATATATATATATATATATATATATATATATATATTATATTATAGTAAATTAGAGATAAAACCACTATTAGGCAAATCAAACAGTGATAATCATAAGCCAATACATAGAAATAAAATTAATTAAAGAATATATAAAAAATATAAATAAAAATATAAAAATCCAATTAAAATATTTAAATTAAAGTTAAAATCTTAAAAAATTATTTATATTGATAATTTAAACTTATAAATTATAAATATATATATATTTTTTATTATTATTTTATTTAAGTATTTATTTTTAATTTTTTTTTCATATTTCTATATTCTTTATATTTTTATATTTTTATTATAGTTTACTCTTTATCTTATATTAAACTTTTAAAACCTTTTGATAGTTTATAAAAAAAAATATAAAAATATAAAAATATAAAAAATATAAAAATATTAAAAAAAAATTAAAGAATTAAATAAAATAATAATAAAAGAATATATATATTTATAATTTATAAGTTTAGATTATTAATTTAAATAATTTTTTAAAATTTTTACTTTAATTTAAATATTTTAATTGGATTTTTAAATTTTATATTTTATATTTTTTATATATTTTTTAATTAATTTTATTTCTATGTATTGGCTTATGATTTTCTCTGTTTGATTTGCCTAATAGTGGTTTTATCTCTAATTTAATATAATATATATTTATACTATAAAATTAGATTTAATCCTAAATCTAATTTTTCTCTGTAAGTTTGGATTTACTCCCTAATATTATTATTATTATATATATGTATATGGGGTGAGAATTCACAAAAACAAAAGACAACAAAAGACGAAGACTGGTGGTGTAGTAACAAACAGATGAATTAGTTTAACTCTGGGGAAGTGAAAAATCTTTAACGTTTCGAGCCTACGCTCTTCTACAGAAGGCAACACAGAAAGAAACAAAGCGAAAATCGAGAAAATATATATGTATGTGTGTGTGTGTGTGTGTGTGTGTGTGTGTGTGTGTGTGTGTGTGTGTGTGTGCGTGTGTGTGTGCGTGTGCGTGTGTGTGTGTGTGTGTCTGTATTGGTAATAAAACCCATATTCCTTTTAGAAATTTATCGAAACAAATGGATACCTGTTCTTTATTACTTGAGAAAAAGAAAGACCTTCATATTTCAACGTAACCATCGTTGGAGTCAACTCGTTTCCCCAGAGAGCCAGGGATGGAATGAAGAACCTTCTGAATGATGTCCTCTGGGATATCATTGAGAATCTCCTGAATCTGTGTCCCCATGTCCTCCATTGTGCGAGGTTTTATATTGTACGGTATGCAAGGTTTTGTATTTTTTGTGTAACATCACAGGTAGAAATGACATGGAGTGAGATCTGGACGTCTTGAAGTTCTGGACTTCTGGACTTGTGATCACAGTCTTCCAGCTTTAGCTCCAGTACTTAATGAGGTTTACACAGACGAAAATTCAGTTCTATATGCAACACTGTGGGCATTATGTGTCCTTGTTAGTTCACTTTCACGAGCACTGATTGAGGTATGGTTGAACAGCCACTTCTTGCATCGTTCACTGAGCCCGTGGTCATCAGCTTTGCATGACAACTCTTTATTGTTTCCGGACGTAATGTTGCATGCTTACCTTTCCATGTACGCCACCATCTCTGAACCAAAACAACGGAATTCCACACTTCGAAGCGTGCTGCTATCTTAGCTCACTCCTGAACAGTCAGACGACCGGTCATCTGGAAAATAAGAAATAATAAGGCAATAAGAAAACAAAAAATCCCCATTAGAGTTGTTTGTTTAAAACATGTTTTCGTCATGACTTCAGTGATACTAAAAATTCTATAAGCAATTTCTAATGCCTAGTTACTTTACATCCACCCTGTTGACTGTTAGTACCACTTGTTATATGTAAGTCCATAGAACTTGTTGCTTGGTCGCGCCATCGGCAACTAAATCTGTAACTCTACAATGCCTGCTTAGTAAGGGGGTGGTTCTACATGCATCGTTTTGCAAAAATAAAAAATTTCAATGGAAGGTTGAAATCAGAAGAGTCATCAGTCATCCAAACCTTAGAGCTGGATCAGAATTAGTCATTATTTAGAAATCTCTTTGGGAGGAAGAAAATTTTGATATAGTACCTGGGACTTAGTTTGCATCCAATGATGTATACTTCATCGTTTTGGGTAAGTGTATACGTTGTTTAATGTGGGAATAGCCCTGAAGCACAATGTTATACTTTAGAACATTGTTTCACATCGTTTTACTTTGAAAAGGTTCATGCAAAGCAATCGCTGGATTTTTAACATTCCTATTATGTAATGCATACAATGGTTGGTCGTAATCGAGAAAGACAAAACGTGGAACGAAAAAGTGCCAAAGCGATATGAAGGCATGAGTAAGTGTGGCTGATAAGCACTTTTAGTACCTTCTGCGTAAGGCAGTTATCGTTGCCAATCTTTGCAAAAAACTGGTTTATAACAGGGCTGAGAAAACAAGAAAACATATATTTGCTGCTAGTGTTTAAGAGGATCATAAAGAACGATGACATTTCTCGAAATCGAGTCGCAGCCATTGTATGCATATAATGTATACATACATCCCAAAAAAGGGAGCATTGTATTGTTGTTGGAAATCGGGTGCCTCCTCAGCGGAAGGTTTATAATGATTAAAAAGCAGAAGAGACATACATACATCCATATATACATACATACATACATACATATATATATAGAAGTGTGTGTGTGTGTGTGTGTGTGTATGTATGTATGTGTGCGTGTGTGTGTGTGTGTGTGGTGTGTGTGTGTGTGTGTGTGTGTGTAATTCGATAGAATGAGATAACAAATCCAAGGCTTTCAGAAAATTTCAGGATATTTAAAATGAGATAGTCTTACTGCTGTTTCTGGAATATTATGTATATCCTTTCTTCATAGGCGGTCTGAGAAAATATTTGAATTTGAATTATTGTGGAAGAGATAAGGAATATAGAGGGAAGAGAATGAAAGTAGAAATGAAATCATTCGAGTTCGATGTGAAAATATGTATGGACCATAAACAAAACTTGACTTAAACAGGATTCGAATAATCCTATCAGGTGGTGCTATTGAGTTAGACATGGCCTGGACCAATCTTTGGTCGAAACATATCTAAGTTTATTTAAGTTTATATA